>NC_092285.1:14074746-14304746 GCF_036320965.1 Panulirus ornatus
GGATTAGCGAGCACACGGTTCGCGTCTTCACCTGAGCTTCTGACCACACGAGAAGTACAATGTCGAGTTTCAAGTCGTTCTCAGACGCCGATTTCTGTAGCTTACTTCCTGATGGATGATTCTTGCATCGAGCATATCTTTCTTGGTATTTGCTCAGGGTTAAATTCCACCAACCATATTCTTTCTTAATATTTACTCAGGGTTAAATTCTACCAACCAGACACCAGACCTACTTTGGAATTTGTCGAGGTCCCCTTGCACGTTAGTGCAATCATCCTTAATATTTACTTCCCTCATGAGCTCGGCATCATCCACAAAATTATTGAGTTACGAGTCCAATCCTTGACAAGATACATAACTAACATAGATGAAGAGCCATGGTTCCAGGATGGTTCCAAGACTGAACACAGGTGACTCAAGGAGCCATGGTTCCAGGATGGTTCCAAGACTGAACACAGGTGACTCAAGGAGCCATGGTTCCAGGATGGTTCCAAGACTGAACACAGGTGACTCAAGGAGCCATGGTTCCAGGATGGTTCCAAGACTGAACACAGGTGACTCAAGTTTGAGAAGGTTTGCCACACAAGCGTTCTTTGTTGCTTTATACGAAGGCAGATCTATGTCAACCGACGGAGTCTCTCCCTTGTTCTTGCCTGATGATCCATAGTTGTTGTTGTTGTTGTTGTTGTTGTTGTTGTTGTTGTTGTTGTTGTTTTAAAACTGTCTTACGTGGTATAATGTCTAATACTTGTGGGTATTAACAAACACAATTCGCTTATGATCCGTTTTTGTCTCAAAGAGAATTCAATCCCTCACAGAAATCCATGAACTTTGTTTACATCATCACTTGTCCCAGTATCAGTGCTGTCTCTCGCTCTAGTAGTTTCCCTTTAGTAAACAGACACATAGGTACATCATACAGACACTTACGTATATCATACAGACACTTAGGTACATCATACAGACACTTAGGTACATCATACAGACACTTAAGTACATCATACAGACACTTAGGTACATCATACAGACACTTAGGTACATCATACAGACACTTAGGTACATCATACAGACACTTAGGAACATCATACAGACACTTAAGTACATCATACAGACACTTAGGTACATCATACAGACACTTAGGTACATCATACAGACACTTAGGTACATCATACAGACACTTAAGTACATCATACAGACACTTAGGTACATCATACAGACACTTAAGTACATCATACAGACACTTAGGTACATCATACAGACACTTAGGTACATCATACAGACACTTAGGTACATCATACAGACACTTAAGTACATCATACAGACACTTAGGTACATCATACAGACACTTAGGTACATCATACAGACACTTAAGTACATCATACAGACACTTAAGTACATCATACAGACACTTAGGTACATCATACAGACACTTAAGTACATCATACAGACACTTAGGTACATCATACAGACACTTAGGTACATCATACAGACACTTAGGTACATCATACAGACACTTAAGTACATCATACAGACACTTAGGTACATCATACAGACACTTAGGTACATCATACAGACACTTAGGTACATCATACAGACACTTAAGTACATCATACAGACACTTAGGTACATCATACAGACACTTAGGTACATCATACAGACACTTAAGTACATCATACAGACACTTAGGTACATCATACAGACACATCATACAGACACTTAGGTACATCATACAGACACTTAGGTACATCATACAGACACTTAGGTACATCATACAGACACTTAAGTACATCATACAGACACTTAGGTACATCATACGGACACTTAGGTACATCATACAGACACTTAGGTACATCATACAGACACTTAAGTACATCATACAGACACTTAGGTACATCATACAGACACTTAGGTACATCATACAGACACTTAAGTACATCATACAGACACTTAGGTACATCATACAGACACTTAGGTACATCATACAGACACTTAGGTACATCATACAGACACTTAAGTACATCATACAGACACTTAAGTACATCATACAGACACTTAGGTACATCATACAGACACTTAGGTACATCATACAGACACTTAGGTACATCATACAGACACTTAAGTACATCATACAGACACTTAGGTACATCATACAGACACTTAGGTACATCATACAGACACTTAGGTACATCATACAGACACTTAAGTACATCATACAGACACTTAGGTACATCATACAGACACTTAGGTACATCATACAGACACTTAAGTACATCATACAGACACTTAGGTACATCATACAGACACTTAAGTACATCATACAGACACTTAGGTACATCAAAATTTTCTCTTTCAGTTTTGTAAAGACGACACTCAGTTTTCTGTGCACATTTCCCATCTTCATTACTGAAGAGATGAAATTTGTTTCTTTCCACAGCACATCACCAGCCTACATGTACTCTAATGGTCTTGAGAGAATCTTGACGTGTCCAGATTATATACCTTAGTGATCTAAGATAAGAAGGTCCCCTCCCCTCCCCACATGGGTATGTCCTATCCCCTCACCACACGGGTATGTCCTATCCCCTCACCACACGGGTATGTCCTATCCCCTCCCCACATGGGTATGTCCTATCCCCTCACCACACGGGTATGTCCCATTCCTTCACCACATGGGTATGTCCCATTCCTTCACCACATGGGTATGTCCTATCCCCTCACCACACGGGTATGTCCCATTCCTTCACCACATGGGTATGTCCCATTCCTTCACCACATGGGTATGTCCCATTCCTTCACTACATGGGTATGTCCCATTCCTTCACCACATGGGTATGTCCCATTCCTTCACCACACGGGTATGTCCCATTCCTTCACCACACGGGTATGTCCATTCCTTCCAGACTGTGTGACCTGACCACGTACAATCGAGAACTTCATCTGTTCGTTCCAAGCATCTCGCCTCCGTGACCTTATGAACTATCTAAACTTGTTTGACCTGTGACCCCGTCAGACTCAGGCTCTGGCCACCTCCAACTACCAAAATATTCCTACTCGGGGGGGGGGGGGGGGGGGGGGGCTAACGGATGTCTTTCAAGATTACGGTTCGTGATGCATCACCATGATGATATGGTGATGCATCACCATGATGATATGGTGAGCAAAGATTGGTAGATAACACAGAGAGAGAGAGAGAGAGAGAGAGAGAGAGAGAGAGAGAGAGAGAGAGAGAGAGAGAGAGAGAGAGAGAGAGAAGCTGCTCATAAAACTACTGGTTGATATATATATATATATATATATATATATATATATATATATATATATATATATATATATATATATATATATATATATATATATATGTGTGTGTGTGTGTGTGTGTGTGGGATGGGTATTTCTTCGTCTGTTTGCTGGTGCTACCTCGCTGACGTGGGAAACAGCGATCAAGTACAATAATAATGAAATATATATATATATACATACATATATATATATATATATATATATATATATATATATATATATATATATATATATATATATATATATATATATATATATATCGCTACCTCGCAAACTCGGGAGACAGCGACAAAGCAAAATAAATAAATAAATATATATGTAGATATATATATATATATATATATATATATATATATATATATATATATATATATATATATATATATATATATATATACAAAATTTATGTTGATATCTGCGATCATACGGGGGTCAACATACATACATTAACTTCCACATCAACTTCATTAACATAACTTGAGCCAATGTAAGGTTGATCATCTGCTTGTGTGAACGGACGTAACGAGGGGCAAAATACGATTGAGTCATCGTACGGCGTAGGTGACGTAAGTCAAGATGGTACGAGAGTAGTCAGGATATCCTTCTGTACGACGATACGTGACAACTTGGTATAAAGCTGGTCTCCCGCACATACATACATCAGATCCTTGTTACAACTTGTAGGATTAAGGACGCCAACCCTCGGGTTCTGAACCTAATCCCAGAATTAAAAACATCTCGTCTGAACGGTGACCCTGCCCTTGTAGACCGCACCTGTATACCCAGTGGTAAAGATCCCTGATCACCTACTGTAGTTGTGTTGTCAGAGAGGAGATGCATCTCTTGATGTTGGTTCTGGTGTGTTGTGGTCTGGCGACCCAGGTCTTCGCGAGGGGCATCCCTCATGACCTTCACCCGTGTCCACGTCCCTGTGAGTTTCAGGACAGCCGAGGTCACTGTACCGTTGATGTGGTGTGCACGCTGTCCGTGGTGGCTCCAGAGAATGGCTCGAGCCAGGAACCAGAAGCGAAGATGGCTGGCAGAAGCAGACCCCCACGAAGTGCTAACCCTCGGCCCACCTCCATCGGCGTTCCCGAATTCGACTGCAAGGGACGTTGTGAGGTGAGGAACGACGAAGGTGAATGTGTCCTCGATCACAGTTGTGCCACCAACATATAAATATTCTCAAGTCCTCTTATACTGCTCATTAAGAAGACCTGAATATTCCTAGAGTTCTTGTTCTGCTCAAGAGAACACTTAAGCACTTCCCAAACTCTTCTGCCGCAAAATAATTTGTCAGAAGACTCTCATCATGACTCGAGAAAACATCGCTAAGAAACACCTGCTCTGATGCAGGTCATATGATATGGGCTGTCTTCCTACCCTGCCCAGTATGGATGTTCGCCAGGGAACGCTGGTGCCCCACCACCATACCAATACTGACAACTTCCCTCCGCAGCTAAGACTGACCCCCCCCCCCCCCCCCCCCCCCCCCCGGCAGCTAGGAGGGGTGTGTCAGCACCTGGTGGCCTCATAATTGTCTTGCGCTACCTCACAGAGCCACTCATAACACAGGACACAGTGCCCTCCTGCCTGGCGGTCAAGGATGGTATCCTACAAGCCAGGACAACGTTGCACAAGGTAGGACGGTCTCCCGCCACGTCTACAATCCAGCATGAGTTCCCCCGACCAAGGATGAGGTCCAGGAAGCCAATATAATGCCCTAGACCTGGGATGATGTCCCATGATTTGGGATAACGTCCCAGGACCTTACAGAATGTCCTTCTACTTCGGATGATTGGGACATCCTGTTGGGCTACAAGCAAGCAAAGGGATTCCCAAACCATCAGAGCGGTCCATCCACCAGGCCCACATCCAGGTGGACCACTGGACCAGCACGTGTGTTGCCCGCCATCAAGGTCTCTGTTGTATATCTTATTATGATATTGTATCTATCATGATACAATAAGACTGAAATGTATCCTAATATATTTATAAATATACCGGTATTGTAAAACTGTTTAACTTATCCACCGATATTCACAGTTTTTAAAGAACTCAATAAAAACAAAACCTTTACACACACACACACACACACACACACACACGCACACACACACACACACACACACACACACACACACATACACACACACACACACACACACACACATACACACACACACACACACACACACACACACACACACATACACACACATACATACACACACATACATACATCTAATACAGAAGGTCCAAACGAGGGCAGCAAAGGTGGTAACTCGAATAAGAAAAATGAATTACAGGAAGAGATTAGCAGCAATAAATTTGGCCATCACTGATATGCGAAAGGAACTGTTAATAACCATCTTCAGGTTTCTTAATGAATCTGAAGAAATCGAGAGTGAATGATGCCAAGAAATATGAACAAGAAATAAGAAGAAGAAGAAGAAGAAGAATCGAACTTGTTAGATAAGATGTAAAGATGTTCCTACACTGTCACTGTTATGGTTGATCTAAGTTTGTTTACAATATATTTTAAATCCGGGTCGAATGTGGAACAGAACTTTGAAGCTGAAACTTGTTTACTGTTTACATCTGCGTCTCATTTCATATATGAATTATTCAATTTGGTTTATGCTTCTTTCCCAGTGTAATATCAAAGATAATAGCAGTTTTCTTTTGCAATCTTCTACTAATTGCACGAGTTCACGTATATAAAACACATATTTCATATCTATGTTTAATAAAAAATATGGACAAAACACACATGGTTAAATTACATATAAATACATCAATCATATTTCACACACCCACCGATATGGTCTTGTGGTACCAAACACCCAGTTAATATCGTCTTGTGGTACCAAACACCCAGCTAATACAGTCTTGTGGTACCAAACACCCAGCTAATACAGTCTTGTGGTACCGAACATCCAGCTAATACAGTCTTGTGGTACCTAACACCCAGCTAATACAGTCTTGTGGTACCAAACACCCAGCTAATACAGTCTAGTGGTACCAAACACCCAGCTAATACAGTCTTGTGGTACCAAACACCCAGCTAATACAGTCTTGTGGTACCAAACATCCAGCTAATACAGTCTTGTGGTACCAAACACCCAGCTAATACAGTCTTGTGGTACCAAACATCCAGCTAATACAGTCTTGTGGTACCAAACACCTAGCTAATACAGTCTTGTGGTACCAGGCACCCAGCTAATACAGTCTTGTGGTACCAAACACCCAGCTAATACAGTCTTGTGGTACCAAACACCCAGCTAATACAGTCTTGTGGTACCAAACACCCAGCTAATACAGTCTTGTGGTACCAAACACCCAGCTAATACAGTCTTGTGGTACCAAACACCCAGCTAATACAGTCTTGTGGTACCACACACCCAGCTGACATCATTACACACACAGCAGATGTCACCTGCACATAACACGTCGTTAGTCTTGTGACCCTACACATCGGGGCTGGAACAGTTAAGGTCATCTACACAGACACCGTCTTCGTCCCTGACTTCACAAGGTCCTGGACAATCTAGAAAAGGAGTATCTATGATGCTTGCTACTGAGACGTTGAGGTGGTCCTCTCCAACGTCAGTGGGTTCCACAGAAATCCCAGGAGTGGTGGAATCGTTGGGCGGCATCGAGAACCTACAGACCAATTTGATTTCGCAGCTGCCGTCTCTCGGGTTTCGGACGCCACACGGGTCCCTACAGGGCAGTGGGGCGGGAGTGATCATCGAATGTAGGAGGGTCGCATAAGCGCTCGCTGGGAGGGGCTTGATCACGCGTCTGAAACTATCTTGCTCACGGAAGAAACGTAGCGTCGCTTTTGTGTCGCGGTCTAGTAAACACATGTAGTCCAGTCGACAGCGGTAGTGTTTGTCCTGGTAGAGGCAGCATCCAGAGCAATGAGACGTGGTTCCTTCCTCTGGTCCATCCTCAGCAGGATCCGTAGACGACAGCCCTACTCCGGGCTGCCCTGGGCTCATGGGCAGGTATGCGACATCCACCACGTTCCTCAGTCGACAGTGAGTGTCCACTGTACACTGACCGGCGGAGGGAACAAGAACCTGACGTTGCTCACCACACGACGACTCTTGCTGGTCAGGAGGACGCAGGTCCCACCTACCCGGACGGTGCTGCCTCTCTGCCGGGAAGTGGCCGTACGTATGCCTCCTGCTGACACCAACTGTTACAAGGGTCGCTAAAACGACAGCTGGCTGCATGGGCAACATTTCTCGAGTCCCCACGAACTAAAGGAAGATCCTCTGACCGTCTTGAGGGGAAGAATGACTTCTCTATCCAACGCCACCTGCTTTATATGAGGACCCGAGAGCTGGACTTTACGCTAGGACTTCCCGTGAGGCCGCTACCCAGAGCTTCCATCATCACTGTGAGCAGTAGGTGCATTTGTCCTAAATGACCTCATGCAGGTCAACTGACACGAGGTACCAGGTCGATGTAGGTCATACGAGGTCGTACCCCCTACACTTCCGCCTCACAGGACCGATCGTCAACTGCCTAACTACGACAACCACTGATCCAGTATGCAAACCTAACCTTTTAAGAAGACTTCCGTTATGTGAACCACCTTGGAAACCCCATCACCAGCTGACACTGTGACGTCAACGAAAGCGCCACTTTGACAGAAGTCCATCACACGTTACCGTGACGGTGGCGAGCCTGGCGGAACCGTCCAGCGACGCGTGCCACCAACTAACGTTCTACCACATCCTGGCTTCAGGGATGACGTATTACAACCCTGGTGACCTTGTGATGTGGTCACGTGACGAAACGGTGTCATGTGATGACACGGGGTTACGTGACAAGACGACCTGACGTAAGGTTAAGATATCACGTGAAATACATAAAGAAACTAAAGCGCAGATGGGAGGGACTCTCTCTCTCTCTCTCTCTCTCCATCCTCTATGTATATACGACACACACACACACACACAGACACACACACACACCACAGACTAACTCACAATACACTATACTATTCATGCTTATATTATTGACCTTTACTTTGTAAATATTTCATCAATCAGAGATGATTATTTCCTATTGTCATTGTCGGGACGAGGCAACGATCTCACTCACGTCATCTGGTGAGGGCAGCAGCTGCTTACACGAGCGTCAGTGTGGTGTTAGTGCTGAGCCAACCTGCTCGACCCGCTAACACGACAGCCAGCCACACGTCCTCACACAACGGAAACAATGTCAAAAATTCTTTTTCCGTGAGCTAGGCATTAAATGCCATATACCTCAAGCCAGTTTACTGTTACCACTAACTCACGGAGAGTGTACATTGTTCTTAACTACCTAGGAAGTTTGGATCACCATTAGAGCTCAGCTATAGTACAAAAAAAGACTAAACTTGTCGCCAATGTCACGACAAACCCAGTTTACACTTCGCCATACTCCCGCCCTCAGGGCAAAAATGTGAGCGACTCTGTGCCTCACCAGGAGGATCTGAGGAGCCAGGTTCGTGCACTGAGGGCAACACAGGAGAGGAGACCTCAGGACTGTGTGGGACCTGAGTTGTGTGTCTACCTCGCCAGTAAGTGTCACTGTCTCTGATCTCCAGTTATGACGGACTGAAACGTAGCCACATCCACAATGAGGCAAGAGATAAAGAACTCCACCATGCTGTGATATGTGCCACCCATCACTGTGAGACATCCATGACAGACTGACTCTCCCGGTCACAGACTGACTCTACCGGACACAGACTGACTCTCCCGGTCACAGACTGACTCTACCGGACACAGACTGACTCTCCCGGTCACAGACTGACTCTACCGGACACAGACTGACTCTCCCGGACACAGACTGACTCTCCCGGACACAGAGTGACTTTCCCGGACACAGACTGACTCTCCCGGACACAGACTGACTCTCCCGGACACAGACTGGCTCTCCCGGACACAGAATGGCTCTACCGGACACAGACTGACTCTCCCGGACACAGACTGACTCTCCCGGACACAGCCTGACTCTCCCGGACACAGACTGACTCTCCCGGACACAGAGTGACTTTCCCGGACACAGACTGACTCTCCCGGACACAGACTGACTCTCCCGGACACAGACTGGCTCTCCCGGACACAGAATGGCTCTACCGGACACAGACTGACTCTCCCGGACACAGACTGACTCTCCCGGACACAGCCTGACTCTCCCGGACACAGACTGACTCCCGGACACAGACTGACTCTCCCGGACACAGAGTGACTCTCCCGGACACAGAATGACTCCTCGTTGTCAAAATCAGAGCGAGAAGATAGAGTGTAAACACGTATTATACAGCGACCATTCAGGACCTGAGTGTAGAGCACGTACATATATTTGTACCACTACGGAACACTGAATTCTTAACAGCCTTCTGTGACAACAACAATAGCGGGCTGTTTACATAGACGAGGTTGTTGACGTACATATTCATAAACCCCACATAAGAGCATGGAGTATGTTCGCTATAAAGCCATAACCTGGTATAGAGCTTATGTATAAGAATAATCATGTATAAATCCCCTTATAAGAGCACGCTTATGTATAAATCCCATAAAGAGAATAGCCAAGTATAAATCCCAGTAACAGAACAGCCATGTATAAATCTCGTATACAATAGCTACACATAAATCCCAATAACAGCAGAGCCATGGATAAATCCCGTGTAAAAGCACACACATATTAGCATGAATTATATGGGATGTATACAGGGGTATGATCTTCCTTAGCATATCAACGTAATATCATAGCCCTACATAGTCGTGATATATGATAATACGAAGGGCCAGATGGATAGTACGAAGACGCGTAGTAATACAGAGGATATGATGGGAGAAGGTGTAACGAGGCAGGAACTAGTTCCTGTATGGCTGGCTAGAGCGTGGCGTGCTGGCGGGATAATTACGGTACAAAAAGCCAGCTTTTGAAGTCGAGCTTATTTTGGTCCACAGAGACTTTACCTTCTGTCTGTGGTGATGCTTGCTTCAAGCATTTCCCTACACCACGGTGCTCTAAACTTATACATAAATTTGCCTTTCTTTAATCAGTTCAAAGCTATCCCTGGGGATAGGGGATTAAGAATACTTCCCACGTATTCCCTGCGTGTCGTAGAAGGCGACTAAAAGGGGAGGGAGCGGGGGGCTGGAAATCCTCCCCTCTCGGTTTTTTTTTCAATTTTCCAAAAGAAGGAACAGAGAATTGGGCCAGGTGAGGGTATTCCCTCAAAGGCCCAGTCCTCTGTTCTTAACGCTACCTCGCTAATGCGGGAAATGGCGAATAGTTTGAAAAAAAAAAAAAAAAAAAAAAAAAAAATATATATATATATATATATATATATATATATATATATATATATATATATATATATATTCCTATGACTCCGTGGGGAAAATGAAACACGATAAGTTCCCAAGTGCACTTTCGTGTAATAATCACATCATCAGGGGAGACACAAGAGAAATATAACAGTCAGTTGATATACATAGAAGAGACGAAGCTAGGGCGCCATTTGGTATATCAAGTGACTGTTATATTTCTCTCTTGTGTCTCCCCTGATGATGTGATTAATACACGAAAGTGCACTTGGGAACTTACCGTGTTTCATTTTCCCCGTGGACTCATAGGAATATCTTGATCACGCACAAAATTGCGATTCTTTCCAATATATATAAAGCAACGCATGTTCAAGTTAATACAATCATTATTTGAACAGATTCATATAGGATTATTATTCACAGGAATGAAAACGGAAAAACTAAAGTGGGTTTGCCCAGGGTGGTGTGTGCGGGTCAGGTGTCCACACCCCACGATAACCTCCTCACCCCCACAGCAGACACGTGTCTTGTGGTGTTGACTAGTTTTATCTCTTGATAATACTGGACACACCTTTCCAGTCTTCACACATTCGAATTTCAATATTTGGAGGATATCTTTAGGTTTTAAGAGTACATTATATGGTTCATCAACGTCATCTAATATTATAAAATATTACTCTCACATAGTTTCAAAAATGATGAGTGTAGGACTTAAGATATGTGTAACGTTAAGTCTTATTACACAGATTTGAAAATGTTAAGAATAACCGATCTTTTAAATATTTCCTTACGTGAATATCTTACAACTGAGTTACTCATGTGGGGCACACAGGGAGCCTGTCTCTCTGGCAAGATACACTCGCACTTGACTTTCTTAAGGCCGTGTTAGGGGTAACATGGCTGCCCCTCTCACCAGGGAATGTCGGCTCGACCATTTTACTGGCATTTTGAGATGCTCGAGCCCTTACGCCAGGATTCCTGGGATTCCAACCCGGGTAGTCTGCCCCCACCTCGACGCCTCGAAGGATCTAAGGATCTGTGAATTCCCGTCAGGCGGGTAGTGTGAGGCGGCGGTGTTGGCCTCACTCACCGACAATATTAGACTGAACCTATACTTGATGTGGTAAACACATAGCCATACCAGATCAATCTGAACAGATAAATAAATGAGAATGCAGATGGATGGTGCTTGAATATATCTGGGTCTACAAAAGTCCAGGTGACCATATATACAGCCAGGTGACCATACATACAGCCAGGTGACCATACATACAGCCAGGTGACCATACATACAGCCAGGTGACCATACATACAGCCAGGTGACCACACATACAGCCAGGTGACCATACATACAGCCAGGTGACCATACATACAGCCAGGTGACCACACATACAGCCAGGTGACCATACATACAGGCAGGTGACCATACATACAGCCAGGTGAACACACATACAGCCAGCACAGAGAGAGATGGTCTCCCTTAGTAGCAGTGCTTGGCCAACTCAGGTCCCACACACCATCATCATCAATTGTTCCTAGTGAAGCACAACTTGGGGGTACAAGTAGACCCCAGTCAGACTCCCGAGACCCCACTCGGTCCCCCAGGCACAACATAATGTGGGGTCAGTACTGGAATATGATCATGTAGGACAGCACAGCCAGACGTCTGTATGCAAATCCTCGACTTGTTCGCACAGTACGAGTCTTAACTTCACGCCCGAGGCCCACATACACAGCGTATCACAATATCCGGAGTCCATACAACGTGGTGAGCCTGTGTGGGGCGGGGGTCGGCTGAGGGTCATGGGGCGAGGGGAGGAGGGGAAGACAGACGCTGGCTGGGGTCGTCTAGCCGAACTTCCGACACAGCGAGGGTGGGGTCCACACCCCCTTTATTATCACCCATTTTTCGCCATACTGCCCAGACAACATGTGTCTCAGTACCACACCAGCTAACGCATCTTAGGATGCTGTAGGCGTCGCTGTGATCGTTGGCTGGTACTTCTCTATAATGATGTAGAGAAAGATCATAATAACACTGGCAGCCCCTATGTAGGGACCCGTGTCCACCTTGTTGCTCGGCGACGCCCTGCCACACGCTCCTCGTCTCTGTTCCTCGAGGCGTATATACAGTATTTTTAGTCAGACGCGCAGCTCGAATTCCGCTTCTAAAGTTGTCTGGTAGGCCGCCGCCGGTGTGGCTTACTTCGCAGGGCAGCGCCGACGCCCGCCTCACTCCTCAGGCAACAGGGACGCCGTTCTGTTGGTTCCCCGTCCCGTGGTGTGAGTACACGGCTCTTTTTGTTGACTGCTCCCGCCAGGGACAGGCGTACGACACTACCAGACCCTGGCGTACGCACTACATGACCCAGACGTACGACGCTACCAGGACCTGGAATACGACGCTACCAGACCCTGGCGTACGACCCTACCAAACCCTGGCGTACGACCCTACCAAACCCTGGCGTACGACCCTACCAAACCCTGGCGTACGACACTACCAGGTCATGGCGCTCGACTTTGCAGGTCATGGTAACGTTGTCACCTGTGTTTACTGTGTGTACACTTTGGGTCCGGACCCGAGCAACACTGTCTGCAGTGGGCACACGTGGCCTCAGACCCTGACACCACTGCGTACAGTAGGCACACGTGGGCTCCAGTCGTCACCACTGTCTACAGTGGGCAGTCACGAGCTCAGACGGCGATATTTGATAAGGCTTATCATTGTAGATCAGTGACTGACCCACACTTAACAGATTAGTAAGTGACCAATAACAAATCAGTGATTGGCCAATTTATGTATGACAGAACTATTATTGGTGAATATATACGATGGATTAGGGGCTGGCAACATCTTTACGACAATTCGCTGATTGGTCAAGACAAAGACAGATCAGTGATTGGTCAAGATAAAGGAAAGATCAGTGATTGGTCAAGACAAAGGAAAGATCAGTGATTGGTCAAGACAAAGACAGATCAGTGATTGGTCAAGACAAAGACAGATCAGTGATTGGTCAAGATAAAGGAAAGATCAGTGATTGGTCAAGACAAAGGAAAGATTAGTGATTGGTCAAAATTAGCCAAGAGATAGGAAGGATCGGTGATTAGCTAAGATATAAGACGGATCAATGATTAAACATCATATATGATTGATCAATGATTTGCCAAGTCTTTGTACGATTCAATGATCAGCCAAGGAACACGACAGCACAGTGACCGGCCAGGGGAACAGAGTGTTCAGTGCTGATCTTACTGCCACTCCTGTATTGTCCTCACGAGGGACGTCTCACTAAAGGCGCCTCAGTAGGGACGTCTTACTAGGGACATCTCACCAATGATCCCATATGATGAGTAATGATCCCAGATGGAGGGGAATGATCCCAGATGGTGGGTGAAGAACCCATACAATGAGTGATGATCCCATAGGATGAGTAATTATCCCAGATGGCGAGTCATGATCCCAGATGGTTGAGTCATGATCCCAGATGGTTGAGTCATGATCCCAGATGGTTGAGTCATGATCCCAGATGGTTGAGTCATGATCCCAGAAGGTTGAGTCATGATCCCAGATGGTTGAGTCATGATCCCAGATGGTTGAGTCATGATCCCAGATGGTTGAGTCATGATCCCAGATGGTTGAGTCATGATCCCAGAGAGAAAGTTAATTCCCAGTGTGTAGTATGTTGTTATGTGTCGTATAGGAAATATAACTGATGTTAGTAACTTATGATTACAATTTTTATATAATATGCTTATATCTTTATTTTGTATATCTTTTTCAGTATAGTCCCTGGCTCTCTACTGTAACTTGAAGACCTATCAGTATCCACCACCATCATGCCTGGCCATATTGTCAAGAGCACGGGTCCTGACCCCGACCCCACAGAGTTCCTGTTCATCTCCATGGAGATGAAGATGCAGGATGCCACCAAGCCTTACGACCCCAAGAAGTCCTGCTGGATCCCAGACGACAAGGAAGGCTTTCTCGAGGGTGAGATCCAGGGCACCAAGGGCGACCTTATTAGCGTCTATGCTGGTGGTGAGACCAAGAACTGGAAGAAGGACCTCGTCCAGCAGGTCAACCCTCCCAAGTACGAGAAATGTGAGGACATGTCCAACTTGACCTACCTCAACGATGCCTCTGTCTTCTACAACCTGAAGTCTCGCTACGTCGCCAGACTCATCTACACCTACTCCGGTCTCTTCTGCATCGCCGTGAACCCCTACAAGCGCTACCCCATCTACACCAACCGTGTGGTCAAGATCTACCAGGGCAAGAGGCGTAATGAGGTACCCCCTCATCTCTTCGCCATCGCTGACGGCGCCTACATGAACATGATGCAAGGTGAGAACTTATCTTCACCATCGTCAAGTGACAATGAATTATACATAAAGAGAACAGTAGTGCAATATTGGTTAATATGGTGGTCAGTGAAGACGACACAAACACAACTGAGGAACTGAGACGATGATGAATATGTTCTTTGTTTACAGCAGGCGGGAACCAGTCGATGCTCATCACGTGAGTCAACCTAACTTTATAAACACACACACACACACACACACACACACACACGCACACACACACACACACACACACACACACACACACACACGCACACACACACACACACACACACACACACACACACACACACACAGGAAACAAGAGTAAACTGTGAGTGTGAAGGAGAGTACGACGTGGAGAGTGAGTGATGGTGGGCGACAGGGGCACACTGAGACAGCAACAGTGACGGTAATGTACAACATCTGAGACGCAACGATCAAGGTAATACATGGCTCAGTCCACGGTAGGTTCAGAAAAGTGAGTGAGTATTAAGCGCGATGCATTATGAGGAAGGCGGCGGGAGATGACACAAACATGGAGCAACGTTGATGAAACAACACTACAGAACTTGCCAGATAAGTTCGCTCTGGGGTAAAAAAACAAACAAACAAAACTGGAAGATATGATGAAGACATGAAGACCACCAGTTATGATGACCTTCAGTGTAGTGTTGTGGGCGGGAAGTACTTACGTCGGATACGAAACTTACAAGCAAAGACGAAGTCACAATTAATGAATGACTTAAAGTTAATTATTAATTCTTTGCCATTGTAGCTTGTGTAAAACCAGTGCTTAGCTTAGGTTATCTGTTAATCCTCACTGACTAATATACCTCGATGTTCACTACACAGGGGTGAGTCAGGTGCTGGCAAGACTGAGAACACCAAGAAGGTACTCTCATACTTCGCCAACGTTGGTGCCACAACCACCAAGAAGACTGAGGAAAAGAAACAGGTAATAATACCACCAGTGGCTTCCAGTGGTCTAGGCTGCCTGAGAATGACATACACCAACTGATTAGTTCTTTAGTGGCAAGTCTCATTACTTGCAGTGATATTAGTCATGTAATATTGTGCATCCTTATCCTTATGTCTCACTTGAATCACTATTGCTGACCGACATGTAGTGCAGCATTACCTACTGTCTTGGGAGACGTGTTAGTAAAGTATTTATGACACTTGCCTGCAGAACCTGGAGGACCAGATCATCCAGACCAACCCCGTACTGGAGGCCTTCGGTAACGCCAAGACCGTCCGTAACGACAACTCCTCCCGCTTTGTAAGTATTTCCTCTCCCTTACAATGTGGCTGAGCTAAACCTTCGTTAATATTTCTGTTTTCAAAACAGAAACGATCAACAACTACTGGGCAGGTTGTGGGAGAGAACAAATCAATAATGTTCACGGGGGAACTTGTGGTACTGTACAACAGAAACCTGACCAGCCAAGGTCATCAGCGCTCATTAGAACATAGTAGAGCTGCTTTAACTTGTGTTTTATGACCTAATACACAACCCTCTTTAGTGTAGGCCAGTGGTGCTATCTCTTTATCTATTTGCTACAGGGTAAGTTCATCCGCATCCACTTCGGAGCCACTGGTAAGCTATCAGGTGGAGACATTGAGGTCTACCTGCTGGAGAAGGCTCGTGTCATCTCCCAGCAGCCCCTGGAGAGATCCTACCACATCTTCTACGAGATGATGTCAGACCAGGTTGACATGATCAAACGTGAGTATATCTCCCACAGACGACAATATAAATGCTCAACAATCTTCTACCATCATTTTAATGACGATGATAAAATCACATAAAGTTCGTTCGGATCACAGAAAACTAGAAGCAAGTATACTTGATTAAGAAAATGGAAGATATCCTCCTTTTCCGTAAAATCCAATAATTTCAGTTTTGTTTTCTTTCAGCCATGTGTTACCTCAGCGATGACATCTTCGACTATCACTACGTGTCCCAGGGCAAGGTCACTGTCCCCTCCATCGACGACGGAGAAGACATGCAGTTCTGTCACGTGAGTTGACTGAAGCCAAGCAAGGCATCTTGTCATACAGACTTGGCCGAGGGTATGTGGTGTCGTCTGACTGTATACCTATCACCCACACTGGTTGTCATGACGCTTCCTTCCTCCCTCGAACACCTATGGTCTGGAATTTTCTTCCTTCTTTTGTCTTTCCATCTTCATAAGACATTTTTCAAACAACTTCATACAACTCCTTTTCGTCTCCTGCCATTTTCTCTTGTACAAGTCAGTCACTTGCTCTCCTGATACTTACAACATCTCTCTCGTCTTGTCACCAAACATTGCTCACGCGGCTACACCTCGCCTTCTACATGCCACCCACTTCACCTACAGACATCAGCCCTGTGCTATGATAATAACAGTTGTAATAGTAACTACGAGTGTGATACACATACATCTATCTTGGGTGAGTATCTGTAATAGTTAACTACTGAACTTACCTCACAAAGTCTCGAGGATTCTAATTGAATGGTTATTTTCTCCTCGCGAAGAACGCCTTCGATGTCCTGGGCTTCACCAGCCAGGAGGTTCAGGATGTGTACAAGGTGACCGCTGCCGTCATGCACTTTAGTAACATGAACTTCAAGCAGAGAGGCCGCGAGGAGCAGGCTGAGCCGGACGGTGGTGAGGTACTGTGGAAATAAATAGAATTTAGTGACTTCTGACCTGTTCATAGACTCATAGGCTTTAAATAGATTTATTAAACTTAACTCCAGAATAACGTCATACTCTAGGTTGGTAATACTCCCTTAATACCATCATCAAGCTATACGTTCTTAATACCATCATCAAGCTATACGTTCTTAATACCATCATCAAGCTATACGTTCTTAATACCATCATCAAGCTATACGTTCTTAATACCATCATCAAGCTATACGTTCTTAATACCAGTGTCAAGTGTTGTGAGGTCTTGTTCTCATCTGGTCCTGTGTTCAGTAGGCTGGTGCAGTCAGTAGCAAGACTGGCGTTCCCATGACGCCATCAAACTTGACTTCCTCACTGAGATCATGCCCGAAACTGTTATTGTGAGCCTTAGGTAACGTAGAATTACTACTGTGTCTAACTCTCAGGCTCTTCCTCGGTAGGCTGGTGCAATCATTGGCAAGCTGCTGGGTGTTGACGGCGAAGACCTGTACAGGAGCATCACGAAGCCAAAGATCAAGGTGGGCGCAGAGTTCGTAGCCAAGGGTATGAATGCTAACCAGTGTTCGTACTCAGTGGGCGCCCTGGCTAAGGCTCTCTACGACCGCCTTTTCAAGTGGCTCGTGACAAAGTGTAACAAGACACTCGAGACGGGTCTGAAAAGAGCTTCTTTCATTGGCGTCCTCGATATCGCCGGCTTTGAAATCTTCGACGTAAGTGATTAACATTTGAACATTTATGAAGTAGTTCACACTGTAGTCATGCTGTAGTCAAGACTTCTATAGGGAAGTCTTTGACATGTGTTTATAATCTCTGTTTCTGCTCAGAACTCTACAATATTAATGTTTCTTTCTGTAAACAGTACAACGGGTTCGAGCAGATCTGCATCAACTTCTGTAACGAGAAGCTGCAGCAGTTCTTCAACCATCACATGTTTGTGCTGGAGCAGGAGGAGTACAAGAAGGAAGGCATCAACTGGACCTTCGTGGACTTCGGTATGGATCTGCAGGCCTGCATCGAGCTTTTCGAGAAGGTAATTCTCCAGAACAGAGAGACACTCTGAGGATACTATATGGTGCATGATTATAATGCTATACATGTGATGTTCACTAATCTTACGAGCATTAATACGTCCACTTCCTACAGAAAATGGGTATTCTGTCCATCCTCGAGGAAGAGTCTATGTTCCCCAAGGCTACGGACAAGTCCTTCCAGGAGAAGTTGAATGCCAACCATCTTGGGAAAACTCCTTGTTTTATCAAACCCAAGCCACCTAAACCAGGTCAGCAGGAGTCCCACTTCGCCATCGTCCACTACGCCGGTACTGTGAGCTACAACCTGAGTGGCTGGCTCGAGAAGAACAAGGATCCTCTGAACGACACTGTGGTCGACCAGCTCAAGAAGGCGAGCAATGATCTCACCGTTACGATCTTTGCTGACCACCCGGGCCAGTCTGGTGGGGAGGTCAAAGGTCAGTATCAAGGAGGTTCACCAGCTGGGTACATAACTAGACTGTAATTATTATGAAGAAAATACAAAGGAAGGAATCTTGAATCCTGATGTCTTTACTACAGGTTCCAGTAAGAAGTCTGGCGGCTTTAAGACGGTGTCGTCTGGATATAAGGTAAGAGACATTATCCCTACCTACAGTTGCAGATTAAATGACGTACATAGTATATCAACCTCCATAATGATGTACATAATATATCAACCTCCATAATGATGTACATAATATATCAACCTCCATAATGATGTACATAATATATCAACCTCCATAATGACGTACATAGTATATCAACCTCCATAATGATGTACATAATATATCAACCTCCATAATGATGTACATGATATATCAACCTCCATAATGATGTACATAATATATCAACCTCCATAATGATGTACATAATATATCAACCTCCATAATGATGTACATAATATATCAACCTCCATGATATATCCAGGATGTGATCACATGTGAAACAATCAAACCATGGAACAACGCAGAAGGAAGATCAGATAATAGTCAAATGGTCTCAAAATCCTAAGTTTGACAGGAACGTTTTCCTTTCTCAAGGTTAGCTTCTGTCACAATGCTTTGCCTGCACACGCTAACTTCTCACTTCCTTCTAGCTCGCTTCTCACATGGCATAACATTTTAAGTCACACTTTTAATTATCATCTGCCTCTGACCCAGCCCAACTTCGCTTACAGGATCAGTTGAACAACCTGATGAGGACCCTGAACGCTACTCATCCCCACTTCATCCGATGCATCGTCCCCAACGAGACCAAGTCTCCAGGTATTAAAAAAAGTGAACCATTAAACCATTCATTTTGTACTGGCACTCACTCTGTCTGCTTAGGTCCCACAGCCATAGAATTTATGCAGAGAAGTTTGGCACACTGTGTCAGTTTCTTGTGTGCACACAATTACTGGAAAATTATTTCAACAAATGTTAATCACAGTTTAACTTTTGCAGTTGTGACAAAAATTCTTAAGATTTCTAGCTGATGTTTCTTTCCATTGGTAACATCGCTAATGAAGGTGTTTCACCCGTTCATTTATGTATTCTGCTGCTCATTAATCAATATGAATCATGAAGAACCACATCATTAATTCATATCTAAGTTATCCCGTAAGAACGAAGGTACGATCCTTGAGCACAATGACGTACTTGTGGTTCTCTCACACTATCTGTGTACACTTCGAGCGTGTCTGTATAGCTATACCCAACGCATATCTCATTTCTATGTTTCCATTTCTAAAGTTCTAAAGAAAATCTTCTAATTCTAAAATCTAACTAATGATATCTCTAAGGAGAAATAGTTCAGAATCATGTAACTCTTGTAAGTGCTTGACGGCCTCACCAACTTATGATCAACATTACTGAGTTGAACCATTGACTTACGTCCTCTGACATCCTGTGAGACTATGCATGACGTGCTTGTCTTCCTCATGGAGGCTTGTGAGGTCATCATGCACGTGGGTTCCCTTCCCTCAGGTGTTGTTGACGCAGCCCTGATCATGCACCAGCTGACCTGTAACGGTGTACTTGAAGGCATCCGTATCTGTCGCAAGGGCTTCCCCAACAGGATGGTGTACCCCGACTTCAGGCACCGGTGAGACAACCGCCTTACCTGTGGAGAATGTTACACATGTTATTTTTTTTTTTATTATTTTGCTTTGTCGCTGTCTCCCGCGTTTATATATATATATATATATATATATATATATATATATATATATATATATATATATATATATATATATATATATATATATATATGTAATTAACACGGTAATCATTGTTTCTTGTGGTCCTTTTTCTATCTTTCTTACTGACGTTTTCACAAGCACAGAAATACTAAACATCACATTTCCATTACTATGAGACGTTACGAGCCAGTAGGTTTTAACAACATATAACACAAGAGCACAACATATTAAACACTGAAAATATTCACAGATGGATGAAAAGGAAAATGGTCACAACGGGAAGACACTAGCGAGAAACACGTTCATGTTCAGGTTTCGATGATGTATGTAATATGACTTGGTAGGTTATGGCTGGTGGTGAAGTGTAGCTTTCATAAGAACAATTGTGGGTGAGTGTGGTGGTGAAGACGATCGTCTACTCTCAATTATTATATTAGCTTTCAAGTTTATGGGCGAGAAATTGTTCAGCAAGCTGTTCATATCATAATGAAGTCAAAACTAGAAAATGAATCTCAAATTTGGTCACCGCACCTTTCACAACCACCACACGAAGCTGTGTGTCGGGGATGCAGTCACCAGTTCATATGTTATGTGACTTTTCTATCATGACTTAACTTGAAATTATAACTTCTAGTGACGAGGACTTGGCTAACTCACCTCCAACTGCAGGTACAAGATCCTGGCCTTTAAGGAGGTGAGCGAGGCCCAGGATGACAAGGAGGCAGCCAAGATATGCTTCCTGAAGGCGGGTATGGATGAGGACCTGTACCGGCTTGGCAACACCAAGGTCTGCAAAGACAAATGTCATAATAATTTGAGAAATCATCTCCATGTTGGATCTCTCCTCTATATGCACGTTTGGCATGATATTTACAAACATATATTGTAACAGCTTCAAAGAGTGTCGTCCTGTGTACTAACTCTTCCAGTATTAATATATTTTTCCCTGACCCTCTGCTCTGTATCCTCCTACACTTACAGCTGCTTGTACTAATCTATATCAGACGGTGAACACATTTGGTCGCCTCCCTTTGGCAAACTATGATGGGATAAACCCTACAATAACAACACCAACATTTATTGTCTCTAGTAGAGCTGAACCAGAGGATATGATGGAAGAAGTGACGTCATTACTGAACAATTTAATCCATCTATTCATCTCAAGGAAGGAAATGAATCCTTCTCCGTACATTTTTCAGACATGAACTGTTAATGCGCAAGCTTTACGCAAACCTATACTTCGTGAAGGAACACATGTACTCAGGTCTAGATGTGTGTGTGTGTGTGTGTGTGTGTGTGTGTGTGTGTGTGTGTGTGTGTGTGTTTGTGTTTGTTCCCTCAGTTTAATTTAGCCAATGAGATAATAATGAAGCCGTCACCGTACTTATGAATGCAATAATTCTGCGAATGTAGAGGAAAATACATCTAACCTCTTCTTGTACTTATTTCGGTTTTGATGACACTAATTCTGATCTATCGTTACCTTTTACATTAATGAATTATCAGCAGCTGAATCATATGAAAATTGCAGACAATATCAAACACACAGGAACCAACCACACCCATACCATACATGGGTCGTATGCTAATTACCTTCCGACACAGGTGTTCTTCCGGGCTGGCGTGTTGGGGAACATGGAAGAGCTACGTGAAGACCGCCTGGCACAGATCCTGTCCTGGTTGCAGGCCTCACTGCGAGGCTACGCCAGCCGCAAGCGCTACCACAGACTACAAGATCAACGCAACGCCCTCGTCGTCATCCAGCGTAACCTGAGGAAGTTCCTGGCAATGCGTACCTGGGCCTGGTTCAACCTGTGGCAGAAAGTCAAGCCACTCCTCAATGTTACTCGAGTCGAGGATGAGATCCGTGCCCTCGAGGAGAAGGTTGCAAAGGCTTTGGAAGATTACCAAACAGAACTGAAGCTACGTCAGGAACTACAAGCTGCAAATGCTACCCTCCTTCAGGAGAAGAACAATCTTCTCCTTGCTCTCGAGTCGAGCAAGGGCAACATGTCGGAATTCCTCGACAAACAAGCTAAGCTGCTGGATCATAAAGCTGAACTCGAGGCCCAGCTAAACGTAAGTACTGGAACAGGTTACATACAGCTGTGGTATGAACAAACTCTTTAGAATCAATAATATCATCTAAATTATTGTACCAAGGCATCTTACCACCATTAACACTTTCACAATAGATATAGACATATGGTTCTTAATGTGTTTCCTTGAATGTAGAGCAGTTCCTCATTAAACTCTCACTTGCCTCACTCGTCTACAATGAAGCCAGGAGTAGATTAAAAATCTATTATTTTAAGTCTGAGTCTCTTTCATAATACAAAGCAGCTTCACGAAGCATTGAAACTGCTGACTCTTTGCTCTCTACCAGATAACACGTGAGGATTGTGTCTTTCAGGAAACAAGTGAGAACTTACAGAAGGAGGAGGAAGCCCATGATCAGCTTTTGCAGAACAAGAAAAAAGTTGATCAGGAGCTGAGCAACCTGAAGAAGGATCTAGAAGATATGGAGCTCACCATCCAGAAGGCAGAACAGGCCAAGGCCAGCAAGGACCACCAGATTCGTTCCCTTAACGAGGAAATCGCTCACCAGGAGGAACTTATCACTAAGGTCAACAAAGAGAAGAAGCATCTCCAGGAATGTAACCAGAAGACTGCTGAAGACCTTCAGAGCGTTGAGGACAAGTGCAACCACCTGAATCAGGTAAAGGCTAAACTTCAGCAGGCAGTTGATGAACTGGAGGACTCCCTCGAGCGCGAAAAAAAACTTCGAGGTGAGGCTGAAAAGGCCAAAAGGAAGGTCGAGGGTGATCTCAAGCTAACGCAGGAGGCTGTTGCCGACTTAGAACGTAACAAGAGAGAACTGGAACAAACCATTGACCGCAAGGACAAAGAATTCTCTTCTCTTACTAACAAACTGGAGGATGAACACGGTGTTGTCTCAAAGCTTCAGAGACAGATCAAGGAGATGCAGTCGCGCATTGAGGAGCTCGAGGAGGAGGTTGAACATGAACACCAGGCTTACGCCAAGGCCGAGAAGGCGAAGATACATCTAACACAGGAACTGGACGAGCTGGGAGACCGTCTGGATGAGGCAGGAGGAGCCACTGCTGCTCAGATCGAACTGAATAAGAAAAGGGAGGCAGAGGTTGCCAAGCTACGACGGGACCTGGAAGAATCGAGTATACAACACGAGTCCTCCTTGGCTCTCGTCCGTAAGAAGCACAAAGATGTCATCGCTGAACTGTCCGAGCAGATCGACCACCTGAGCAAGATGAAGACCAAGTGAGTATGTGTTTGATACAAGTACGTAACGTTTTGAACACGACAGTTACGACCCTTGGGTACAACCTCTTGCCTGACAAGTCAAGGGTCAGGTCAAAGGCTAGAGAATCATACCCAAGGGCGGCATCAAGGGGTTAAAACTTAACACAGGTGGCTGGAGTGCCAAACTATCCTGCTTTAGGAAAGAAATTTCCGGTCGTGTGGACACTTGGCATTTGAGCAGTGAGACGATAAGAACTAAAATGATGATAATGTTTTACGTCCTGTTACTGATAGATGATTTGTACATCATAATGCTTCACTAACATTTGTACATCATAATGCTTCACTAACATTTGTACATCATAATGCTTCACTAACATTTGTACATCATAATGCTTCACTAACATTTGTGCATCATAATGCTTCACTAACATTTGTACATCATAATGCTTCACTAACATTTGTACATCATAATGCTTCACTAACATTTGTACATCATAATGCTTCACTAACATTTGTACATCATAGTGCTTCACTAACATTTGTACATCATAGTGCTTCACTAACATTTGTACATCATAATGCTTCACTAACATTTGTACATCATAATGCTTCACTAACATTTGTACATCATAATGCTTCACTAACATTTGTACATCATAGTGCTTCACTAACATTTGTACATCATAATGCTTCACTAACATTTGTACATCATAATGCTTCACTAACATTTGTACATCATAATGCTTCACTAACATTTGTACATCATAATGCTTCACTAACATTTGTACATCATAATGCTTCACTAACATTTGTACATCATAATGCTTCACTAACATTTGTACATCATAATGCTTCACTAACATTTGTACATCATAATGCTTCACTAACATTTGTACATCATAATGCTTCACTAACATTTGTACATCATAATGCTTCACTAACATTTGTACATCATAATGCTTCACTAACATTTGTACATCATAATGCTTCACTAACATTTGTACATCATAATGCTTCACTAACATTTGTACATCATAATGCTTCACTAACATCTGATATTTGACAGTCGATGAAGATCTTGGGTTTGTGTAAGCAATATATCAAAAATGATCGGCTAAAATTGAGCTGCCTTGTGTGTGTGTTCTGTGGAATAACCTTAAGTGTGTGTGATCGTCTTTATCACATTTATCATTCATTTATTCCAGTATTTCGGGTTATATGTTCGTTTAATATATAATAGAATGGAGGAATATTAATCAATAACGTCTGAGCTGATGAACCACTTGTCGCATTACAGTGTTAGATGTCCGATGATCCGAACAACGATCCGAAGCTGGATGAGTTAACTCAGATATCGGAACCCTTGACTTTCCATTGATTCTTTCAGAGCAAACAGTTTTCTTTTCTGCTGCATGATCGAGC
Organism: Panulirus ornatus; assembly: GCF_036320965.1. Taxonomy (NCBI): domain Eukaryota; kingdom Metazoa; phylum Arthropoda; class Malacostraca; order Decapoda; family Palinuridae; genus Panulirus; species Panulirus ornatus. The sequence goes on from NC_092285.1 coordinate 14,100,338, forward strand.
ATTACGGGAGACATCATGAAACGTGTAACTGATCTGTCGCCCATACACAGGTAGTCAAACCTTTATATTTCTGAAAAAGTCGAAGAATAGCAATTCCTCAACATCTGGGGTGATAATGAATCACTTGTTGCACCATAGTGTCGGACGTTCGAAGTTTTATCTGAAGCTGCATTAGTTGCCTAGGAGAGTGAACCACTTTCAGTTGGTCGAGACTAAAATTTTCTTTCTGCTTCAGGAGCGACAAAGACAAGGAAACCTTGAAGCGGGGAGGCTGACGACGCCAAGATCGCCATGGATTCGCTAGCCAAGGATAAGGTAAACAAAACTTACTATTTACCTTTCTGTAAATACACTACAAACTCAAGATATTGCTGGCTTTTGTAAACCAACACAACGTTCCTCCACGTTTATAGTGTCTCACATTCTCACGTTTACATATTCTTTATAACTTACTCTTCTGTTGATCCGTTCCTCACCGCTTATGGTGTTCCTTTTACCTGTTCTTCAATGCTTCTGCATTTCTTTATATGTGTTCATGAGTTCTTGCACCTGTGTTCATATTTTCACTCTTCTGTTCAGCGTCCTAACTGCTTACACCCGAACGTTCGTGCAATACCCCCACCTCATCGGTCTTAAAGACAGCCTCATACGAGGCTTAAAGACAATCTCATACGAACACACATGGACAAGACCTGCGTACATAACATTGTCTTAGACCTTAAAATACATATAATCTTCAGGCCGCTACGGAAAAGATGAACAAACAACTTCAACAAGAGCTGACCGAAGTCCGCGCCAAGCTGGACGAGGCCAATCGTTCCCTCAGTGACCTCGATGGCAACAAGAGGAAGCTGGTGGTCGAGAACTCTGATCTGCTCCGTCAGCTGGAAGAGGCGGAGACCCAGCTCGGTCAGCTGTCCAAACTCAAGCTTTCTCTCACCCACCAGCTTGAGGATACTAAGTCTCTCGCTGATGACGAAAGCAAAGTAAGAAATGATGCTAATGTTTGCTATTCATGTTTTCTATGGAATCATATATTTCCAGTTACTGATTACGATTCATTTCACTCCAGGAACGCGCTACGTTACTTGGTAAATTCCGTAACTTAGAGCACGATATTGAAGGCCTTCGTGAGCAATTGGAAGAGGAGAGTGAAGCCAAGGTCGACGTCCAGCGACAGCTCTCCAAAGCTAACGCCGAGGCGTTGATGTGGAGATCAAAATACGAATCTGAAGGCATCACCCGCGCCGAGGAACTGGATGCGGCTCGTCTGAAACTTTCTGCTCGTCTTGAAGAAGCCGAGAGTCAAATCGAGCAACTCGCCGTCAAAAACATGCAGCTGGAAAAGACTAAACAGAGGGTCAGCACCGAACTCGAGGACATGCAGATGGCGGCAGAGCGAGCCCAGTCTTTGGCAAGCGCTGCAGAAAAGAAACAAAAGAACTTCGACAAGATCATTGCTGAGTGGAAGATGAAAGTGGACGACCTGACGGCCGAGTTAGATGCCTCTCAAAATGAATGTCGCAACTATTCAACTGAACACTTCCGCATTAAGGCCGCCTACGAGGAGAACCTTGAGCAATTGGACTCTGTCCGCCGCGAAAACAAGAACCTGGCAGATGAGGTCAAGGACCTGATGGACCAGATTGGTGAGGGTGGACGATCCTTGCATGATGTTCAACGGAATGCCAAGCGTCTCGAGATCGAGAAGGAAGAGCTCCAGGCTGCCTTGGAGGAGGCTGAAGCAGCTCTTGAGCAAGAGGAAAACAAAGTGCTTCGGTGTCAATTGGAGCTGAGTCAGGTCAGACAGGAGATCGACAGACGCATCAGCGAAAAGGAAGAAGAATTTGAGAACACTCGGTAAGGAGTAAAGTATCAGTATCATTATCATATCATAAATGATCTTTTTCGTAAAATATAAGTTTTGTAATTTCTCTCTTATCCTCAGCAAGTGTCACCAGCGAGCCGTGGAGTCCATGCAGGCGTCTCTTGAGGCAGAGGCCAAGGCTAAGGCTGAGGCTCTTCGCCTGAAGAAGAAGCTGGAGTCTGACATCAACGAACTCGAGATCGCTCTGGATCATTCCAACAAGGCCAACGCTGACCTGCAGAAGCACATCAAGAAGCTTCAGGGAGAGTTGAAGGAACAACAGGCCAACATTGAGGAGGAGCAGCGTCTTTCCTCTGAGTACCGTGAACAGTGTGGCATATCTGAGAGGCGAGCTAATGCCCTACATACCGAGCTGGACGAATCCCGATCCCTTCTGGAACAATCTGATCGAGGTCGCCGGCATGCCGAGTGTGAACTGGCCGAGGTTCAAGAACAGTTGTCTACTCTCACTGCTCACAATAATTCCCTTACTGTGAGCAAGAGAAAGCTAGAGACTGAGATGCAAACCCTTCACGTGAGTGGTTCAAATTCTCAGAAACTTCAGAATAAATTTTCAAAAACAAGACCCAATGACATATTCAGTCTTAAATGACGGTGTAATGTCCTTGGCAAAAATTGATTTAGCTTTCGATTTATAATATATATCATAAAGAATAAGAGGCTTTTATTTCATTATTTGCTGTAATTGTATTACTGTCAGGTACGGCTCTAAATCACATATTTGAGCATTCATCATTTTATCTTTACAGGCTGACCTCGACGAGATGGTCAACGAGGCCAAAAACTCTGAGGAGAAGGCTAAGAAGGCCATGGTTGACGCCGCCCGTCTGGCTGATGAACTTCGAGCTGAACAAGAACACGCCCAGACCCAGGAGAAGATGCACAAGGGTCTGGAAATTTCTGTAAAGGAACTCCAAGTTCGCCTGGAGGAAAATGAAACCAATGCTACGAAGACTGGCAGAAAAGCAATGGCTAAACTGGAAGGCCGCGTTAAGGAACTGGAGAGCCAGCTGGACGATGAGGCTCGTCGCCACTCTGATGCCCAGAAGAACCTGAGGAAGTGCGAGAGGCGCATCAAGGAACTGTCCTTCCAGGCCGATGAGGACAAGAAGAACCACGAGAGGATGCAGGACCTGGTTGACAAGCTCCAGCAGAAGATCAAGACCTACAAGCGGCAGATCGAGGAGGCCGAGGAGATCGCTGCCCTCAACTTGGCCAAGTTCCGTAAGGCCCAGCAAGAACTGGACGAGTTTGAAGAACGAGGTCTCACAAGCAATGGCAATATAATGACACAGCTGGGAATATAGATCATCCATTCCTAGATGATTTTCACGCTCTTATTCCACACATTTTCGCCATCTGTCTGATCAAGCAGGTATTTTGGTATAAAGATCGATACGTTTGTATGAAATTATATAATGAACAAACACGACAAAAAGAAACAATCTCTAATTGTTAAGAAATTTATAGCGTACACAAGCTAGAGCTTAAACGTTCTCTCCTCGACATGAGACACGGTAACTGGAGACCAAAAGATGTCAAGTTAAATGAACTGGCAAATCATACAAGAAAAAACATCGTCCATATTGACGTTTGTGGACCACTGGCTTATATGGGTTGTCTTACACTTGGTGAAATCAATCACTGGGATCATTTCAGTTATTTCTTATTTTTATAATAACAGTTGTCATTAAACGGTATATTTTGTTCCGTGTTTCAATGATAACAAATTTGATTAATAAAAAGTTAAAAAGTAGTATTTTGTGTGAGTGAAGCCTTAGTGATGAAGCTTTGTAAAATGATAAGGCTTCTTGAAGCCTTAGTTATAAGACTAAGATGCTAAGGCTACGTGAGACAGAAATGATAAGGCTGCCTGAAGTCTAAATTGCAAAGCTTCGCTAAGTCTTGGTAATAAGGCTTTATGAAGCTAGAAATAAAGCTTCGTGAGCCCTGGTTGATAAAGCTTCAAAAAGCCTAGATAGTAAGTCTTCGCAAAACCTGGGCGATGAGGTTAGGTAAAACTAATGAGGTAGAACAGTGCTTCATGTGCCAAGACCAAGTGTTGGCTCTGGTGCCAAATTATATAAGATTTAGCTTTAAGATCACTTAAGGAAAATGAGATAAAAGAACTACTACAAGTGACTATTTGTCCCGTATTGTGTGTGTTCTACATTCACGTTAGCTACAGTGTATGACCTGCGTTACCAGATGTAGGACCTCATCATTGTTCTTCACTTTTCAGACTTTTTCTGAAAATACCGACCTTCGTGACACATTCCAGCAGCCTTATGTTATGGTTACCATCACCTACTCCCAACACGCCAACTGATCCACATTACAAAACCTAACTATCAAATACGCTAATACTAAACACTCTGGAACTCTCTGGCTTACAATAAGTCATTTCGGAATTTTTAGAATTTTGTTTTCTTTTATCATTTCTCGAAGATTAAGATCCAGCTCACGGAATCTGTTGCTCGTCAGAATTCGGCCAGGTTCCAACAGTCGTATGAGTGTTCGGACAAGTCGCAAGTGTGAGCTGTGTTGTGTTCGGCCACGTCCGAACACAGTCGTTCAGGAAGGTCCTCCCTGCTGAGTCTTATGAATGTTGAGCCAGGCCCCGCCCGGGTCATGGGCACGCTGTGTACTGAAGGTGTATGTGATCTTATCACCATCGCTAACAACAAATGGGGCTGAAATATTTCTAGATAACTTGATAATGACGGTTTTAACGACCCTGACGTTGATAAGCCTAAACCTCAAACAAGTGAGGGTCGGGTTGGCGGGATGAGGGACGGTTCCACACACACACACACACACACCCTCCCTCCCTCCTCCGCGCTCGTACAAATATTTCGTTTGGAAGTCAAAGCCAAACCACAACTCGACTCTACATGATGTACCATCCTGACATGACGATGTTTACTGAATGATGAGGAAAATGACTTGGATGCCACTTCTTCTATGACGGAATAAACAGATGAAAATGAAGATATAGACACTGGCTGGAGGGTGGCCGCTACTCTTAACTGCCTACCAAGTCATTCTCTTTTGGCTGGCATCTTTCTCGACACACGAGGAGGCATTCAGAAATATATATATATATATATATATATATATATATATATATATATATATATATATATATATATATATATATATATATTGTTTGGTGGGTGGAGAGCACAGAACCTGTGGTATATACTCGTTACATGGCAGGTAATGGCCAATAAAGGTAGTTCGCCAAGCTGTTACGTTGTTCATGTATTGATCAAGACAGTTTATCGTGCACTTCCTTCAACATTTCGTCTATAATTTCGTTATCAAAATCTTATAACATATTTGAATCAGTTATTTTTATTATTACATATCTGATCAAGAATGATTTCCGGCAGAGCGTCACCATGCACGCCTGATGTAAGCATGTTAATGCTGCTATACTGTCCTCCTACTGGCGCATACCTAAGCATGACTAGGGTGAAAATATGATGTAGGAACTTGTGATTAACAACAAGGAAAGCCAAATCTGTGCCAGAGTAGCAGAAGAAAGATGATTAATTCGTGAATTTGGCGAAAGACGCAAGTTTTTATGATCAGGTTCTTCTGTGTGAGGTATTACTGTGGCATAAGCAGGTGAGGGCCACGCTGGCACCAACCCGTCCTGCCCTAGGTGGTGGTGGTGGTGGGGTCTGGGGTAGGCTGGACCGGGGTCTGGGGTAGGCTGGGGCAGGCAGGACTGGGTCCTCTACAGGTCCCGAGAGAAGAGTATTATAAACAAAGTAACATCAGAGTTAACGCATGGGATCGTTACTTGTGACACAAAAACAGAAGTGATTCACACGAGCAGGACTACGTGAACCTCGTCTGGGTCAACAACACCTTACCTACGAGTCTCACATTAACATGTAGTCACTTGGATCATATCATAAACATGCTTACACATCCAGCAATACATACAAACTTACTAACACGTACTTAAACATTTCTGGGTCTTAATGTAAATACTTCCTGGTGCGTCTGATCTCTGGTATGCCACGAAAGTGAATCATATCTAACAATTCACTCGCGGCCGAATTTATATATTTAGAAAATAATATAAACTGTGGGGTAACAACATATTTAGTGTACACATAGTGCCATATTCTCACCCTTCATAACCTGATTCATCACGTGCTCATCCTTTTAGTGCCCACATTCATCAAGTACTGGAGTTCACATACATGTATCTATCTATCTACCAACCTATATATATATATATATATTTGTCTATCCCTCTATCTACCCAACTTTGTGTGCACCGAGCATCAGGTCAAACATGTAGTCCTATACCCATATGTTTACTTATATACATATTTAGTTATCAGTTTGTATGTTTACCTGGGCATGTACGTCACTCCTCGAGGCCGGACTGGGTCGAGCAGGGAGTCACACACACCACGCTGCCTGCATCTGGCTGGTGTTGGGGTGCCACCAATTAAGGCGTTCCTGGGTATATTTAGATCCGACACTCACCACTGACAACTGAGAATCCTCCTATGGCGACGCTGGCCACATGACTCAGGCTTTTCTTCCACCCACACCTGTGGCTCCGCCCACCCTCACTTGTGCCTCCGCCCACACCTGTGGCCCCACGACAGACAGAGACCCTTTGTCTCGCTGTACCGAATCCTCTCTCTCTCTCTCTCTCTCTCTCTCTCTCTCTCTCTCTCTCTCTCTCTTCTTAACCTTATACGTCAATGTTATCGAACATTCTGACATATTATGTTGCTGTACCAACAACCCTCCGTCTTAACGTAACGAACCTTCTGTCTCGATTCAGCGAACCCTCCTCTGTCTTGCTTTACTGAATCCTTTGTGTCGTCATAGTCAACTCTCTCTCTTTCGCTGAAGCGAACTCTCTGTCTCGCTGTATCGAACCCTTTCAGTCAATATCATCGAATCCTGTCTCACTGTACCGAACTCTTTACGTCAATGTCACCGAACCCTGTGTCTCGCTGTATCGAACCCCCTTCTCTCGTTCTGCTGAACCCTGTGTCAGCATGCCATGGTTCACTGCAGATTCGACCAGGTGATAACCGAGGCTTCAGGGCTTCTGCTTACCTTTGTTTCTAGTATCTTATTAACTTTTAAAAAAATTATAGCAAATTGTAGAACAGTTCAGCTTTACATATGTGTGTGGCTAACTCGAGGTGTTTCATGAACCATCTGACTGTCTAACTACAACAATAACTGGTGTGGGTCACCAGCGTCCTGATGACCTCAACCAACTACCATCAGAGAACACCGTCACCCCGCCACCAGGCTGGGCTATGCTCACACCCTCGACCACCATCAAGGTGAAGGTAAACCCTTACCTAACACCATCATGGTGAAGGTAAACCCTTACCTAACACCATCATGGTGAAGGTAAACCCTTACCTAACACCATCATGGTGAAGGTAAACCCTTACCTAACACCATCATGGTGAAGGTAAACCCTTACCTAACACCACTGGTACAGCATGGTGGGCGAAGTACATGTACAGTTGTAGACTAATGATTAGCATTATCTCCACTGATGGTGTTGGGACCTGGGTACGTGTGGCTACAATGTCTGAGCTACGGTAGCCATTTATCAACTAGCCCCGAAGAGATGATCAACACCTGCGATAGGTGTGGGCCGCATCCAGGATTCGAACCCATGCGGTATAAATCTTTGGCCCCTACATGGGTTATACTCACCTGCTTTACATTCAGTTGGAAATAAGATATATATGTAAAGGTGAGACGTCGGAACTCCCCATGAATTATTTACGTCCCTTCACCCTTATTACTGTAGAGTCACCATGTTGACCTGCACAGTTTCGTTGTTAACGACCCTTGACCCCTTTTGACTTGGAAGGAAAGGCCCAGATAAAGAATATGAAGATTGTGGTTTATGTATGTACATTGTTACGATTAATATGGGACCCACACATGATCCAAGTTCCTATTATGAAAGAAACTGTTACAAAGATGGACGGCGAGACATCGAACCGGAGTAAATGAATCTGCTTACGTCTATGAGCGGAGGTGACCGAATATCTCAAAGCAACATTCTGGAGGTCAGAGGTCAGGGGTCACACACACACCTGGACTCTCTGCACAGTCACACTGTTTAATGATGACCCACGCTACAATTAAGCCACACCTTACTCTATCAAGCAAGCTGTTACTCCATCAAAGTTGACCTTATGTGACTCTGTGTTTGACCCAATCAACTTACCGAGTAATAAGCAAACATCATTGAATTCTGACATCATGACCAAGACAAGTGTATCAGGAATACATTTTCTACGTATTGATCATCAACACATTCGTTAACTGGTGTTACCGGGCTACGCCTGCATGAGGGTACAGACAGCGCGTGTGAAAAGTCATTTATGGCAAGGCTGTATCACTTGGAGTACAATATCGTCAAAGAGCTGACCCCAATGGAGTGTACATTTCCCTGCTACTGTTAGTAACGCAGCCTTGGCCTGCAGGAGCCCCCGGAAAGGTGCTGGGTAACAAGAGGACCTTCATAGAGCTTAGTTCTGAGTAATAATACGTAAACATTCCTTGACAAGAACCAACTAGATGCAATGATATATTTTATTCATATACTGATTTAGAATGTTGTACATAGTTTGGTCATTACCACATAAAGGTATGATATATATCTATATATATATATTTATCTAGTTCTTCAGTTATGTATTAGGCATATATGAGTAGTTCTATTGGATAGCCATTATGTAGCACTGGTTGTCGAAAATTTCAACATGGGTAGTGGAAAAAAAGTACTAAAAATATCGATATATGACCAATAAAGTGCGTGTGTGTATAGCATCCGCTATTCAGATAGATCGCATCATGTGTTCCAGTGCAGGACATGAACATACCAAGTTTTGTACTGTTCCTGAATGTTTACATTGTGAGACCGTCTCCTCGCCTTCCTTGCTCATGATGGCCTCCTGTTCTTGGCCTACGCGCGCTCCTGAACTTCCTCCAGCTCCTGCTGGGCCTTGCGGAACTTAGCCAAGTTCAGAGCAGCGATCTCCTCGGCCTCCTCGATCTGCCGCTTGTAGGTCTTGACCTTCTGTTGAAGTGCATCAACCAGGTCCTGCATCCTCTCGTGGTTCTTCTTGTCTTCGTCAGACTGGAAGGTGAGTTCCTTGATGCGCCTCTCGCACTTCCTCAGGTTCTTCTGAGCATCAGAGTGGCGACGGGTTTCATCGTCCAACTGGCCTTCCAGTTCCTTAACGCGGCTTTCCAACTTAGCCACAGCCTTCTTCATATTCTTCAGAGCGTTGGCCTCGACTTCCTCAAGGCGAATTTGGAGTTCCTTCAGAGAAGCCTCCAGGCTCTTGCGCATCTTCTCTTGGGTCTGGGCGTGTTCTTGTTCAGCTCGAAGTTCATCAGCCAGACGGGCGGCGTCAACCATGGCCTTCTTGGCCTTCTCCTCAGAGTTCTTGGCCTCGTTCAGCATCTCGTCGAGATCAGCCTGTAAAGATAAAATCATTAGCCCACTGTGCTTGGCAGCACAAACATAAAGACCAGAATTCTTTTCAGACAAAAAACAATTTACAAGTGCACGTAAGGCACATCAAAAGCGTGTGAGAGATACTTACATGAAGGGTTTGCATTTCGCCCTCGAGTTTCCTCTTGGCAGCATTGAGAGAACCGTTCTGGGCACCCAGATCTGCAATAACTTCGGTGGCTTCGGCAAGATCAGCTTCAGCTTGGCGACGACCGCGATCGGACTGTTCCAGGAGGGTGCGAGATTCTTCAAGTTCTCCATTGAGAGCGTTAGCTCGGCGCTCGGCAATGCCGTACTGTTCCCTGTACTCTGAAGCAAGACGCTGTTCTTCCTCGACGCGGATCTGGAGGTCCTTGATTTCGCCGAGCTGTTTCTTGATCTGCTTCTGCAGGTCAGCGTTGGCCTTGTTGGAGTGATCCAGAGCGATCTCGAGTTCGTTGATGTCAGACTCCAGCTTCTTCTTCAGGCGAAGAGCCTCAGCCTTAGCCTTGGCCTCTGCCTCGAGGGACGCCTGCATGGAGTCGATGGCTCGCTGGTGGCATTTGCTGTGGACAACATATCAAGGGGTTATATAACGTAAAAGCAACACGAAATATAAAAACAACAAAAATAATCAACATGAATAAAACCTACGTAGTCTGGGTAGCTGAAGCCCGATGTCTCTTAAACCAAAACTCATAGAGACTATTAGCGACCATTACAGTTCACTTTTTTTCAGTTTTCCATAACTTGTCAGAAAGATGGAAAAGGTTGCGATAACTAACACTGAAGATACTTACCGAGTGTTTTCAAACTCTTCTTCTTTCTCCTGGATGCGTCTGTCGATCTCCTGTCGGACTTGGCTGAGTTCAAGCTGAGCACGGAGGACCTTGTTCTCCTCTTGTTCAAGGGCGGCCTCAGCTTCCTCCAGCGCAGCCTGGAGCTCTTCCTTCTCGATCTCAAGACGCTTGGCAGTCTTTTGTAGCTCATGAAGGGTTCGGCCACCTTCGCCGATCTGGTCCATCAAGTCCTTGATCTCATCAGCGAGATTCTTATTCTCACGGCGAACGCCATCCAGTTGCTCAAGGTTCTCCTCGTAGGCGGCCTTAATGCGGAAGTGTTCGGTGGAGTAGTTGCGACATTCCTTCTGAGATGCATCAAGTTCGGCGGAGAGATCGTCAACCTTCATCTTCCATTCTGAGATGATCCTGTCGAAGTTCTTCTGCCTCTTCTCAGCGGCGTTCGCAAGGGCCTGAGCACGTTCCAACTCGATCTGCATGTCCTCAAGCTCGGTGGCGATGCGCTGCTTAGTCTTCTCCAGATTCATGTTCTTAACATTAAGTTGTTCAATTTGATCCTCAGCCTCTTCCAGGCGGGCTGCAAGCTTCATGCGGGCGGCTTCCAGCTCTTCACAACGAACGATGCCTTCGGCCTCGTACTTGGCGCGCCACATTTGAGACTCAGCATTTGACTTGGAGAGCTGGCGCTGCATATCTGCCTTACCCTCACTCTCCTCTTCCAGCTGCTCACGAAGGCCATCGATATCGTGTTCCAGGTTGCGGTACTTACCCAGCAGTGTGGCGCGCTCCTGTGGACGTAATACTGATTTAACAAATTCTGGAAGTGAATGTATTTATGGCTATAATTCATGAGGAGTAATGTATACTTGGCTATTGTTCCAGACTGCAAAACTTACCCTGCTCTCATCATCGGCAAGCTTCCTCTGGTCCTCAAGCTGATTCGTCAGGGACAGCTTGATCTTAGACAACTGGGCAACCTGGTTCTCAGTCTCCTCCAGCTGTCGCAGAAGGTCGGTGTTTTCTGCGGCGAGTTTCTTTTTGGAGGCATCGAAGTCGCTGAGTGTGCGGTTGGCTTCATCAAGCTTGTTGTGCATTTCGTTCATCTGGTGCTGGAGTTGCTTGGTCGTCTTCTCTGCTGCGGCCTTAACACAGGTAAACACAAGTCAAGCGGGGCAACCTACTAACTTCTACTTTTTTCATTAGTTATTTTTTTCATAACTGCGATCAATATATACTGACTTCAGATTCCAACAGTTATTCTCTGAACTGTTTATATAAATAAAAGGGAACTTGCTTTCTGCACATACACATGAATGGTTGATAATCCTACCTTATCGCGAGCCAGACCGTCCATGGCAGCTTTAGCGTCATCAGCTTCACGCTTCATTGTCTCCTTGTCTCGCTCAGACCTGCCAGGGAAAGATTAACTCAATAATCTACTCGAACATGTAACATTTAGTCTCAGTTGTTGGAAGGATTGTATTTAGTTGTGTGTTTATAACATACAAGGGTTGAATATGTGAGTCTGTGAGGGTTAGAGGATTCGTTTACTTACCTGGCCTTCATCTTGTTCAGATGGTCAATCTGATCAGACATTTCGGTGATGGCGTCATTGTGCTTCTTACGGAGATTAGCCAGAGCAGCTTCTTGTTGGATGTTGGTTTCCTCGAGGTCACGACGCAGCTTGGCCAGCTCACCTTCACGCTTCTTGTTCAGCTCGATCTGAGCAGCGGTGGCGCCACCTGCTTCCTCCAGGCGGTCGCTGAGATCTCCCAGTTCTTTCGCAAGATTTGCCTTGGCCTTCTCGGCTTTAGCGCGAGACTGACGCTCATGTTCTACTTCTTGTTCCAGTTCTTCAATGCGGGCCTGCAGTTCCTTCACCTGCTTCTGGGTCCTTGACACGAGGATCTGTTCTTCCTCCAATTTACCAGAGATGCTGGTGATCTCCTTGTCCTTACGCTGAATGGTGTTTTCAATTTCCTTCTGGTTCCGCTCCAGGTCTGCTACAGCTTCTTGGGTAAGCTTAAGGTCACCCTCAACCTTCCTCTTGGATTTTTCGACCTCGCCTCGGAGCTTCTTCTCGCGCTCAAGAGAATCCTCCAGTTCGTCGAGGGTCTGCTCGAGCTTAGACTTGACCTTAGTCAGGTGGTTGCACTTGTCCTCAACGCTCTGAAGGTCTTCAGCAGTCTTCTGGTTACATTCCTGGAGATGCTTCTTCTCTTTGTTGACCTTGTTGATAAGTTCCTCCTGGTGAGCGATTTCCTCGTTGAGGTTATGGATCTGGTGTTCCTTGGATGACCTATCCTGCTCTGCCTTCTGAACTACCAACTCCAGGTCCTCAAGATCCTTCTTCAAGCCACCAACCTCCTGTTCCGTCTTCTTCTTGCCTTGGAAGAGCATGTTGCGCGCGTCCTCTTCCTGCTGAAGCCGCGAAGTCACCTCCTGTAAATGAGAGAAGTACATTCGTGACGATTATTGAAGACTGAAAATTCTAAAGTTCTAAAGTGAGTGACATGATGAGAGGAAAGACAACACCTGATACGTAATTAATATACATATTTTCTGTTACAGAACAAAGTCTTCCATGAAAAATAAGACCCATACATCACTGATGTTTACATAACAAATCTATTTTGTTTGTATTTAGAAACATAGAAACGAAAGGTACGAATAACTAATCAATAGCAACCTGCATGAATTCAGCATCACCTTTTTGTAATGTGAATATTATTCTTATCATAAGACTTGAATAAGTTTTCTTAATACTGTAATAATCTTTATGTATCCTTACATTGAGCTGAGCTTCCAGGTCGGCTTTTTGGCTCTGAAGTTTGGCTTGTTTGTCAAGGAAATCTGAGACATTGCCCTTGGTGCTCTCCAGGGTGGTCATCAGGTTGTTCTTGTCCTCCTGCAGGGTGGCATTTGCTGCTTCAAGCTGCATGCGAAGCTTTTTCTCCTTCTCCAGTTCTTCCAGAGCCTTGGCGGCCTTCTCCTCGAGAGCCTTCATCTCGTCCTCGATGCGGGTCACATTGAGGAGAGGCTTGACTCTCTGCCACAGGTTGAACCATGGCCAAGTGCGCATCTTCAAGAACTTCCTCAGGTTCCTCTGGACGACGATCAGTGCGACGCGTTGCTCCTGCAACTTCTCGTAAGTCTTCCGGCTGGTAAACCCACGAATTCGGGACTGGAGTCCTGTAATCAGCTTGGCCAACTTGTCATCACGAATTTCTTCCAGTGTACCCAAAACACCGGCGCGGAAGAACACCTGTGTTGAGAATATAGTGAAAACGACACGAAAAGTAAAGATCATGAGTAATTTCATCATGGATTCATATGGTACAAGTCACTGCTACACTAAAGGGGAAGGGGAATGATCTTAAAGTGTACTCAACACATCAACGAAATTTGAAATATAAAATCAAATGAGCTGCGCATGAATGGTTCTGTGTCACGCCACCCTCTGTGCACACACACACACACACACACACACACACACACACACACACACTTGACCAGCTGGGGAATATTTGTTACTAGATATCTGTACTGGTAACGTGACACAAATGGAGTGGTAACATTTCTCTGAGAGATTATATTAGACATACGGGTTCACAGTCATCAGTTAAATGACAAGATGTGGACTAAGACTGGGGAACGGGGTGTCTAGCCTAAACTGTTTTCATTCATTTCTGCAATCTTGGATCTGCTCACCTCTGTGACTGTTACACATACCTGTAATGGCAGGGAAGAAGGGTCAAAATATTGCATGCAATATCAAAAACCAACTCAAGAACAAGCTGTGGGAATCTGGCCGTACTCAGGGTGGTGATGAAGAGAGGGTGTAGTCGGGAAGAGAAATCATGGTTACAACTGGCGATCGTTTAGCCATACAGAATTAGTCTTAAGAGACACCATCGGCAAAGATCTGGTGTGGCATCTTTGGTCTCCACCCAACACCATCAACTTAACACTGTTTTCTGGTGAAAGTTTGATTGTGTTAGCCCTGGGAAGTTGTTAAATCATACAGGGTTGGGGGAACACTGTGAGTCCGGAGACATGATCATTGGCATGACATACGTAACACGGGAGCAAATGTACTATGGATGGGGATGGGGAGGGGAGGTGGGGGGTCTCCGGTGTAGTAACTGTTATGGAGGTCAATGGGGGACATACATGTAGATGTGGGAGGGCACAAGGCAAGTACAATAACAGGGATGTGGTTAAGAGAAATATTATAATAGGGAAAAACATTTCCTCAAATGCACGATGCAGCAAGAACATCTGGGGAGACAGAAAAGAAAACGGTATCAGTCAACTTTGGGAGTTTTAGAATATGGGATGAGGGGATGACTCTTAATAGTCGCAAAGACCTTAGTGTTGCCTCTCCGGTATAGCTCGTCGTTGAGGCCAGCCTTTTCCAAGCAAGCCTTGGCTGCCTCCTTATCGTCACTGAGCTCATTCATCTCCTTAGAGGCGAGGATCTTGTAGCTACGGGAGGAAGAGCTTCTATCAGGCTCACGTAGCACACGTTAGTCAGAGGCACGACACAGCGTCCGCCAACCTACACATGAATGTCCTTACCTACACCACTGGTGACATTTCATTGTGTAAGGAAGATAAAGATAATAATAATGATCTCTAGTATCGAGGCTCCGCTTGGCATGAGCAATTGATAAAGTTGTCCAAGTTACAAGTTGTGACACCACTTGAAGGCGAGGCTATAATGGTAATGTGTGGAAATTCAAATGTAAGATTATGATGTCGGTATGTGCCAATGATAATCATACATATATATATATATATATATATATATATATATATATATATATATATATATATATATATATATATATATATATATATATATTTATATATATACAACTCTGATGTGATTCATGTGGCTGTATCTCTGGCCTCAGTGTTCTAAATATGTTCGATCAATAACAAAGGTGTTCATCTGATGTTCAGCTTAAAGTAAAAATTACAGAAATAATGAGTTCTATCAACTCTCTCTTCCAAGATATGAAAAAAAAAAAGAATTAATTAGTTGGATAATTAACATATACGTCAGATGATATCAGGGAGAGAGGAGAACCAGGACCTTAACATATGAATATCAGGGAGTGAGGGTCAGGTGGGAGGAGATGGGACGAGCTGGGAGGGAGTGTGTATGATCATTATGAGGGCGGGCAGTGGGAGAGATCTGGGCGGGTGTGTCCAGGCTGACTTACTGGGTGATATACTGATGGCTGTCAACCTTTCAGAGTAAAGGGAAATTATATCATGTGTCGAAATATATATATACACACTGAAGTGGTCTTGGGAAACATTGAATCATCTAATGTACATAATATGTATGAATACTTTGGCTTTCCTTATGTAATACCAACGTACCGGTGCCTGAAGTCCTTGTATGGAATCCTGTTGGGGAAGCCCTTGCGACAGATACGGATGCCTTCAAGTACACCGTTACAGGTCAGCTGGTGCATAACCAGAGCCGCGTCAATCACACCTGAAGGACGAGGAATAACACCAATATTAAACTCCTCGAACTATCTACCAGACCTCGAGACCTCCTGCTGGAAGACTCGCGATTTCGAAATATGTTAAAACCAGGTTATGATGGAGGCTACAATCGACGTGTTTTGCAACAGTTAAGGAAAAATATTTCGAGGAAATGAATGAACTGTTAGTATATGTATCAGGACGTCCACGCCACTTGAAAGACAACTAATTTTGAGAACATCATTAAGGATAGGAATCATGATATTCGTTATTCAGCTGAACTAAATATTCATGGAATCAGCGGATTTTTCCTCCAGCCAAGTACTAACCCCATCAGTAGAAGAGGAACGAACTTAAAGAACCAAGTGACAGATCACCAACCTGGAGACTTGGTCTCGTTGGGGACGATGCATCGGATGAAGTGGGGATGAGTAGCGTTCAGGGTCCTCATCAGGTTGTTCAGCTGTTCCTGTGGGTAGAGAACAATGGTGGTGGTTAGAGAAAAGGCTAGGGATAAAGTAACTCCTACAATTAACGTATCGTCAACCATCATCATGAGAGGCGCACTACTCGTATGTTTACTCGTTTTTATTCTTACTAAAAGATCCTAAATATGATTTCCGTGTTCCAGGTGAAGGTATGATGTGTTTTGGTTTGATATAAAGCTTATAATGTACAGCTTCCTCATGATATCGGATATATTCTCACAGTTGAAATTTACCAGTTCTGGTGGAGCGTCTTAAGCAAAAGGTATGATTGACGAACTGTATTGTACAACTGACAGATTTCTACATAATTTCTTTGTTTTCAGAAGAAAATCCTCAAGTTATCACGTGCTAAGGAAATCACATTTCAGACATCTGGTGAGAGTGAGTCAACCTACCCTGTAGGCAGACGACACGGTCTTGAAAGCACCAGACTTCTGACCACGACCACCTGAAGACAAAACGAACATGAGAGGCACCACAACATTATACCACCCTCACAATAGCTACAGGAAACTCTCTATGAATTATGAATGATAATCATCTTTAGGTATGCAACTTTTACATTTATATATGAATGACAATAATACATGAGTAAATGAATAACAATATTACCAATCAAATATTTATGGAGCTGGAATGATCAAAGAGATAAATTGCTTTAGATTTTTTTCAAATGATTCTTGTATCAACATTTAAGAATGATGAGTATCTATCCACGGATAATGAGTATCTATATATGAATGATGAGTATCTATTCATGAATGATGAGCATCTATTCATGAATGATGAGTATCTATTCATGAATGATGAAGGGCCACCAAGTACTAAATGTAGGCATATCCTTCTAGAAGCTCCAGTTGGTTCACGTCACTGTGACCAACGAAGAGTTCCCCAGCTGGCGGACGACGTCACTCTGCAAAGAATGGAGGGAAGATATGACTGATTACGTCACGGAAGATATTCTTAATTGAACTTCAAGATTTACGACAACAGATACTAAAACTGTGTACCTTATGAATGAAAGATTTATATCGTAGTTCGATTAAGTTTAGATCGAGACAGTGGGATGGTTCCGATGCACCAGTACTTACCACCTTTAGCTTCAGCAGGAGCAGACTGGCCGGGGTGGTCAGCGAAGATGATGCCACACAGTTCGTTCTCAGCCTTCTTGATGGTGTCGACCAGGGTGTCGTTCAGAGGATCCTTGTTCTTCTCGAGCCAGCCAGTCAGGTTGTAGTTCACAGTACCGGCGTAGTGGATGATGGCGAAGTGGGATTCGGTGCCGCCCTTCTGTGGCTTAGGTTTGATGAAGACAGAGGATTTCCCAAGATGGTTGGCATTCAACTTCTCAAGGAAGGACTTGTCTGTAGCCTTGGGGAACATAGACTCTTCCTCGAGGATTGAGAGGAGACCCATTTTCTGTTGGACGACAGTAAAACGACCTACATCAGTGCTGATCTTACACATGACAAAGGAGGTAATCTCTTTAATACGGAAATAATGGTAAATTGAATGATAATTTTGTGGGATTATGTAAACTATTTAACAAGGTAATCACCGTCGTCTGTTACTGACAACGCCAAGTTTGTAAGTGGTAAGTCACTTAAAGTGAGGCTTTAAGCAACATGTTGTCGTTATACATGCAAGTGAGATTACTGACCCCAGTCTTCAGAAAGGGTCAGGTTCTGCTGAATGTTTTGGTTTACGTCTGGTATGAGAGTAAGGGAGATCACAGATCGCGAGGGTGACTTTGGGGACGTATGATTTAGCCGAAATCTCAACCTGCACAGCATGAATTAGGAAGAGGAACCTCAGACGTGTGAAACTCTTTGTTTACCTCCTCACACGACAGTGGGGCAGATGTGAGTAAACCATCAGGCTACAACGTCCATTTGGTTCACCTCACGTAACAACATTCCACTGCTGAATTTAGAATGCAGTGTCGCCCGTCCGACAGAGAAAAGCGTCAGTGCTTGTGTCAAAACTGACGAGGAAAATACGACAGGAGAAAGAACACCCACCCACCATTCACACTGCCCTACTAGTTCTATAATCAATGTTTTAGTATCGTTCATCCTGAACAACGAAGTCATCAAGTCATAGATAATCAAGACTTAACACAACTCTTACCTTCTCGAAGAGTTCGATGGTAGCCTGGAGATCCATACCGAAGTCGACAAACACCCAGTTGATGCCTTCCCTCTTGTACTCCTCCTGCTCCAGCACAAACATGTGATGGTTGAAGAACTGCTGCAGCTTCTCGTTACAGAAGTTGATGCAGATCTGCTCGAACCCGTTGTACTGTGTGGGAAGAGGAGAAGAGTCATCGTTTTACCTACGTAGAGCCGAAAAGTAACAGATTTGTTGAGAGGAAAAGAACAGAATGGATTATATTCCCTAAAAAATAGAAAACTTTCGCCATCTTTGGCAGGCATTTGAAAACTGTCAAACTCTTTCTTATATCAGTTGATGTTTCTCACTTAAAACAGATGACGTGTTACTTACCTCGAAGATCTCAAACCCGGCAATGTCGAGCACACCGATGAAGTAGACACGCTTCATGCCGGTAGCCAGCGTCTCGTTACACTTCTGCACCAGGTACTTGAAGAGACGATCGTAAATGCCCTTAGCCATGGCACCGACGGAGTAGTAGCACTGCTCCACGTTCATACCCTTGGCTACGAACTCAGCACCGACCTTGATCTTGGGCTTGGTGATGCAGCGGTAGAGATCAGCGCCGTCAACACCCATCAGTTTGCCGATAACTTCACCAACCTGGTTGGGCAGATGAAGCCGTGGCCATAACATGGAGACTTGAAGTAACTTTGTAATTATGTAATCATCAAAATAACATCGTAACTAAAATATATTTCGTCATAGATCAGTACTTTCAGTGCTTACAGTTGTGCCTTCAGGTTCGGCCTGCTCCTCGCGACCCCTCTGCTTGAACTTCATCTCGCCGAAGTGCATGACACAAGCAGTGAGCTTGTAAACATTCTCCTTCTCTGTCTTGCTGAAACCCAGGATATCGAAGGCTTCCTAGTGTTAAGGAAGATAAGGCGAATAGTCAGGTGGACTGGTGAGGGAGCGAGGGAGGCCGTCTCTAACATTCGAACATTCTAAACAATACATGAATGATATAACATTCATTCTTGTTACTTCTATAGAAAACTAAAGGTTGCCGGGTAGATATGTGAAGCCAAAGAAGCTAAAAAGACTTACAAACACATATAAAAAGACTACTAACTTCTGCATATGATTAAACTGGTGTTGTAGAGATCTGTTCACAAACTAGAAACTCAGAATTTGTGAAAAATCTCGTTTAACTTTACCTAGTGACAAGCATACTTCGTAATTTGCTAATGCAATTGTTCTTTAGCTAATAACTGACACAGATTACTTACTGAAGCCTCCCACCCTCACCTGAAGCGGCAAGATGAGTTTTCTGTTGGCTTAGAAGCATTATTATATATGAACATTGTATCATGCAAGTTTCTTGATAGGAACAGTACAAGATGACCTGGACTGCTCTCTACTCTACAAGGGAAGGATGTTGTTAGTGAGGATGTGTACAAGAATGTGTCCAAAACATTATGTGCAGAACTTAACACTTACGTCACAAAACTGAAAATCTTCCTTGTCATCAATGGATGGGACTGTGGTTTTGCCCTGTGTGACGTAGTGATAATCGTAGATGTCGTTGCTTAGGTAACACGTAGCTGTAGGAGGAGGTAGGTAGACATAAACTTCAGGCAATACAGGGCTTAAATGGGATGGGAGGGGTCAGACATTTGCATATATCGCATTGACCCCCAAGGTAGGTGGTTAGTGACCCTGATTCTTTAGGGAATCAATAATGAATCGTGCGGGTGTGGCAGGGTGGTGGGACTACGGCGGCCCTCCAGAATCTCCTCTCGGTTTTAACCGCCTTATGGGAACACAGAGACAACAACAGCATCACTCCTTCCAAGGGTACAATCAAGTGCGGTCAGCATCGCTTCACAGTCCTGCGGTGCGTCATGCTGACCAAAAGGTTTGGTTTGTTGTGGAGGATAAAGACTCGGGTGACCATCAATGGAAGGTTCTTACTTCACCGATGTGGGTGTCTGCTACTCACGTCACAGAACTGCAAGTCCTCCTTGTCGTCGATGGAGGGGACAGTGACCTTGCCCTGGGACACGTAGTGATAATCGTAGATGTCGTTGCTGAGGCAGCACAAGGCTGCAAGGGTGGAAGAATAGAGAGGGTACTGAGGGTCATGCTTGAGGGAGGGGGCAAAACTCTGTGGAGAGAAACTAGGGCTTATGAACCTGGGTAGAAGGTCAAGATGTTTGTATATATCTCTTGTGACCAACCCGAGGGAGGGAGGAGGAGGGGCGGGGGTGTTAAGAGACTCTGTTCCTCGAGCTGTCTCTGTAGGGAAAGGTTAGTGTACTGGGGAGGGGAGCCTTGTGATTGCTCTCACAGTTATGACCGGCCCCAGGAATAACGCCTCAGCTTTACTCACGTCGCAGAACTGTATGTCTTCTCCATCATCAATGGAGGGGACAGTGACTTTGCCCTGGGACACGTAGTGATAATCGTAGATGTCGTTGCTTAGGCAGCACATCGCTGTAGGGGGCAGGGAAATTACATTTGGTGTATGCAGGAATAACATGATGAACCAACCGTTCTCTGGTGAGGGGCATATGATGGTTCATGAGCCTCTCAGTGACAATCCAAAGAGAGACTGTAGGTTTACAAGTGTTGTATCTGTACTGTACTGTACTCATCTTCCGGGTTCATCTAGTAAAGTAATTTTGTTCTGGGTAGGTGACGTTAACGGTCCTGTCATTAAAACAATTGAAAGAAAAATATGAAGTCAGTTTTGTGTATTGCGACACCTCACCATATTTGGTGCAGCGAAATAATTCTGTACCAAGCTACGTTTTCAAAGGTGTTGTTGGAAGTAAAGGTTCAGCTGTGGCCAAGATCATTAAAATTCAAATATTCTGAATGACAGAGCAGATCAGGCGTCCCTGAGTACTGTGATGGTGGTATGATTAACGTGTCTTCACTTATAATGGACAACACCACAAATTCCATCACTGATGATAAAGCCATGTTGGTTGCAGAGTGATGAGGTCTCTGCCGACCTAATATAAAAACAGGAAGGGACGTAGCACCTCTCCTTGTGGAGCAGCTCATGATTTACAAGACAGCAGAAGAACGACTTTGAAAAACAGGAATCTGGAAGCAAGATCACTGAAACTATAAATGAACCTAACGCCTATAATAGGTACCTGCTGTGTGACTCAAATGTTAGTATATAATTCTAATCATCATCTTACCACAAGCATGAAATGTATGTATATATACGTTGCTATAACAGACATACCTCACCTAACTTCAGGGAAAGCAGATGGGCTGCGATGCAGTGTTATGTGTACCTGCCCAGGTTATAACTTTAGTTATGTGTACTTGCCCATACTATAACTGTAGTAATGTGTAACTGCCCATACTATAACTGTTGTAATATTATGTGTACTTGCCCATACTATAACTGTATTAATGTGTAACTGCCCATACTATAACTGTTGTAATATTATGTGTACTTGCCCATACTATAACTGTAGTAATGTGTAACTGCCCATACTATAACTGTTGTAATATTATGTGTACTTGCCCATACTATAACTGTTGTAATATTATGTGTACTTGCCCATACTATAACTGTAGTAATGTGTAACTGCCCATACTATAACTGTTGTAATATTATGTGTACTTGCCCATACTATGACTGTAGTAATGTGTAACTGCCCATACTATAACTGTTGTAATATTATGTGTACTTGCCCATACTATAACTGTTGTAATATTATGTGTACTTGCCCATACTATAACTGTTGTAATATTATGTGTACTTGCCCATACTATGACTGTAGTAATGTGTAACTGCCCATACTATAACTGTTGTAATATTATGTGTACTTGCCCATACTATAACTGTTGTAATATTATGTGTACTTGCCCATACTATAACTGTTGTAATATTATGTGTACTTGCCCATACTATAACTGTTGTAATATTATGTGTACTTGCCCATACTATAACTGTTGTAATATTATGTGTACTTGCCCATACTATAACTGTTGTAATATTATGTGTACTTGCCCATACTATAACTGTTGTAATATTATGTGTACTTGCCCATACTATAACTGTTGTAATATTATGTGTACTTGCCCATACTATAACTGCTGTAATATTATGTGTACTTGCCCATACTATAACTGTTGTAATATTATGTGTACTTGCCCATACTATAGGTGTAGCATATACACATAATGCTAAGTGTTATCTACCCATGTTATAAGCACATTAAGTACACCTGATAATGCTATAAGGGAAAAGCAGATTTGAAAGCACTTCCAAATATTTCTGTAGTCACACATACAAGTAGATTACTGTAGATATATAGCAGTACACAATGGGACTTTATTGTATCAATGTTGTGAACACAAAATGACCAAGACGGTAATCCATATTGTTCTTTAGAGTTACTAGCCCAACACTACCTACGCGTCGCGTTTTCTAAGTGCAAAAGATGTGATTCACTAGACCTGCTGACGGTTAAATTGTACTCACGTTTAATCCAATCAATCTGGTCGGACATCATCTCGTAGAAGATGTGGTAGGATCTCTCCAGGGACTGCTGGGAGATGACACGAGCCTTCTCCAGCAGGTAGACCTCGATGTCTCCACCAGACAGCTTGCCACTGGCTCCAAAGTGGATGCGGATGAACTTACCCTGTGTGACACCAGAAGTTACTATGAATCAAGGGTTCCGATGAATCCCACGACCCTAAGCTTTATATTGTTACAAAATCAGAGACGTTATTTCTTCAAACAGGTGTAAGTTGTACTTACAAAGCGGGAGGAGTTGTCGTTACGGACGGTTTTGGCGTTACCGAAGGCCTCGAGAATGGGGTTGGTCTGGATGATCTGGTCCTCCAGGTTCTGCAGGCAAGTGTCACATACAGAGTCAGTTTCCAGTCAATTAGACGTAGTTCAGTGCAAAGATGATTATGAAGGTTGAAGAGTAATCTACTAGGATATGGAAGCACAGTTCATATCACTTGGATGGAGAACAAATGGGATGAGCAGAATATCATTCAAAATGTCATTTCGTAAAGAATTCAAATAGCTCTGACCTGTTTCTTCTCTTCGGTCGACTTCTTGGTGCTTGCGCCGACGTTGGCGAAGTATGAGAGTACCTTCTTGGTGTTCTCAGTCTTGCCAGCACCTGACTCACCGCTGTGGAAGGAAAGAGGTTTTTGCAATGAGTACAACAAGTTTTACGAAAGAACTGTGCGAGGTTTCTGGCCATTTCTTATTCTTCATCAGGAACAATGATATTCAGTGAGCATCAGTAATCTATTTCATTTTACATAATCATGAACAAATAAGAAATTTGACTTACGTGATAAGCATAGACTGATTTTCACCACCTGTGAAGGAAGAAAGTGTATATATCAGACAATGTTCCAAGCACTGATATGAATATTTGTATGTTTCCGCTAATCACTAAACTGATGTCAAGTAATATGACTTAAAGCAAGAGCAATCGCGGACAGAGGTCCCAGGATACGTCTTAAGTTCCAAAGTCCTGATGTGAACTTGGTCGAAGCTTTAAGAGTGAGTCGAGACAGAGAACTCGATGCAGCTTCGCTCGGGTGTGTCTCAAGACTTTTGTCCTGGAGTGAACTAATGTGTACAGCTTATCCGCTGTATCCGCCTATCTGATTTCACTTCAGTTATGGCGTTGTGACACACATGAAATGACTCGTTCATATTAACAATTAATCTTCTGAGATACGATGGCAAGTAAATGAGCCTTACCCTGCAACATGTTCATGTAGGCGCCGTCAGAGATGGCGAAGAGATGAGGGGGTACCTCATTACGCCTCTTGCCCTGGTAGATCTTGACCACACGGTTGGTGTAGATGGGGTAGCGCTTGTAGGGGTTGATGACAACACAGAAGAGGCCGGAGTAGGTGTAGATGAGCTTGCAGACGTAACGAGACTTGAGGTTATACAGGACGGAGGCATCGTTGAGGTAGGTCAAGTTGGACATGTCCTCACATTTCTCGAATTTTGGAGGATTGACCTGCTGGACGAGGTCCTTCTTGAAGTTCTTGGTGTCTCCTTTGGCCATGACAGTCACCAAGTCACCCTTGGTGCCCTGGATCTCGCCCTCAACAAAGCCCTCCTTCTCGTCGGGGACCCAGCAGGACTTCTTAGCATCGTAAGGTTTGGTCTGGTCGATGCGCTTTTGTTCCAGGGAAACGAAAAGGAACTCGGTGGGGTCTGGGTCGGGTCCCGTGGATTTCTTCACGTGGCCAGGCATGTCTGTGGTGGATGCTTAAAAGCTGTCGAAGTCAGACTCACAGATACAGTAGTACGGCTCTTGGATCTTCCTGTAAGCAGAAAAAGAAACTCATAAGTATAATTCAAAAGCACAAAACTGCCTTGATTAAAATGAAACAATTCATAAATTTCTGAGAATAATAAAAGACAAGAAACTTTCATAATGAGAGATACTTGTAAACAAATGTTTCAATACCCGGCAGGTACAAGAAAGGTCGTTAGTATGAACATTTATAATTTGAACTATAACGGTAAACAGAACACCGGAAACAGTTTGGTAAATAGTCATCCACCAACATGATTTCCTTCTCCATGAATCCCTCGTATAGGATTTTCGCAACGCTCAGGAAGGCGGCCACGTCCACCGAACAAGGACCGACGGTCAGGAAGTGTGATGTGTGTGTGTGTGTGTTTGTGGATTGAGTGAAGGCCAGTTGAGGAGGAAGCATTCATTATGTTCCTGATGAATGTTTCATCTTGGACATGATGGGTCGTGATGTGTCGACCTGTGGGTGTGCGTAGCGCCGGAGAGATGCAGAAGAGGAAGCCGAACTCATAACTGGTGCAAGTCTGGTGTTGTTTGAGCAGTGTCGCTAGTGTTCACATGTGACTGTGACAACATCTAAGTAAGGTAAGGTTTTAACAAAGCTCCAAAGGAGGCGGTGGTGAGTTGTGTAGTTAAAAGAAACTTGAAGACGGAGAAAGAACCTCTTCTTCAGGGACGCCACTGAGGAACTTGATGATATTGGACGTGGAGCGTTTGTCAATGTCTCCCTCGTGACAACCAGCCATGAAGTTGGCTGCCACACTGAATAAAACATACAGGCAGTTCTTAACGAGGCGTCTCGTTATGTCGATCTCCTCATCCACTCTACAATTCTAACGTGACTGACTTATAGCGCCCAGTAATAGCGCCCAGTAATAGCGCCCAGTAATAGGAACTTTCATGAAGCCATCTGTATGCGGAATATCTGGATTGATAATGTGATATCACCAATTCCTGTGTACTTTACCTTAACTTTATGATAAAGACTAATGAATCAGAGGATATTCTTCTAAATGTGGTTCTACTGTCGTGCGCACATGTGGTCCTACCGTCGTGCGCACATGTGGTCCTACCGTCGTGCGCACATGTGGTCTTACCGTCATGCGCACATGTGGTCCTACCGTCGTGCACACATGTGGTCCTACCGTCGTGCGCACATGTGGTCCTACCGTCGTGCGCACATGTGGTCCTACCGTCGTGCGCACATGTGGTCCTACCGTCGTGCACACATGTGGTCCTACCGTCGTGCGCACATGTGGTCCTACCGTCGTGCGCACATGTGGTCCTACCGTCGTGCGCACATGTGGTCTTACCGTCGTGCACACATGTGGTCCTACCGTCATGCGCACATGTGGTCCTACCGTCGTGCGCACATGTGGTCCTACCGTCGTGCGCACATGTGGTCCTACCGTCGTGCGCACATGTGGTCCTACCGTCGTGCACACATGTGGTCCTACCGTCGTGCACACATGTGGTCCTACCGTCGTGCGCACATGTGGTCCTACCGTCGTGCGCACATGTGGTCCTACCGTCGTGCGCACATGTGGTCCTACCGTCGTGCACACATGTGGTCCTACCGTCGTGCACACATGTGGTCCTACCGTCGTGCGCACATGTGGTCCTACCGTCGTGCGCACATGTGGTCTTTCCACATCGTAATCAAACATCTTGTGTGATAATTATTTGCCACTAGGGTCGGGCCAACCAACCAACACTATCAACAGTGGTGAATCCTTCACCCACCCAACAAGGAACTGGAGAATCTGTAACGTTACTGCTGTAAGTGGTGTTGAATCTATGATATAATTATGATATAATTACTATCCTCAGTGGTGTATTACCCCGGGTACCACTGGGACTTGAGAGAGAGCTGCTGGCTCTCCCGGAACGATAATTTCATCTTTACGAAACAGTTATTGGCAAAGTGACGTGTTTACCAACCATCAACAACCTCTCTTGTGACCTCCCTGAGCCAGATGATGAGTCTCGCTGTCTCGTCAGTTTTGTCTCCAGACTCTCAGTTCAGTACAACATGCTGGCCATCGTCACTAGTTTCAAGTCCTCCATAACTTTATGCCTTAATGTTTCCCACAAGATCAGTCGCTGGCCAGCAACACTGGGCGTTGGCTCACATGCACGGACGCCGCCGGCTTCAACCGTGTTGGAGTTCCCAGGAACTCCACCGGTTCGTTCAACCAGCGTTTCCAGCTTTGGGATCGAATCCCGCGCAACAACAGCCCCCTGGTTACTCTTAAAACATTTCCCCCACTTGTCTGCTCTGGACATTGGTTAATTCGACCTTTTCCATCAGAGGTCACTCCTCTTCGTGTACAACTGAAACAAACCAAGTCACTTCACGATATTTGTTTTCTGAACCTTCTGAAGCAAACACTTGGAAGACGTGAGGAAGAAGAAGCGATGAGGACTTACTGCTAGCTTCTCAGCACCCCCACGAGCGAGCACCCACCCGTCGTGACCACGGACTGTAGGGCACCTGGGGGGTGCAACCCGAATTTAGCCCTCATATACCCAGCCCACTGCGGGGGCGGTGGGCAGGCGAGGGGCGGGAGAGAGAGAGAGAGATAGTATATGCTTGCAACGGGTAATAATAGAAAAGGACGGGTGCCGGCCTAAAAGGTTACAGATTTGGCAGAGAAATGCAGACTTGACGGGCACCAAAAGGAGTCTGATGAACAAGGATCACTTAACTTTTGTTACATATTTGGTGATGGTGGTGTGAGGAGCCGGCTGTATCACGGATCACCAGGCCACACGTTCAACATTCCTTCCCATACACAACACTGTCGTAACCTGGGCTGCAGACGTCCCAGCAAGAATATACATCTGACTCTCTGGCGATCGATCTAACCCGGGTTAGGAGGATTTATTTCAGTGCATCTTGACCTCACAGAAAGATGATAACAGGAGGACTCATCAACTTGGACATGGAAACATTAAAGTGCTGGAAAAGACTATCATTTCCATGTGATTTCCACTGGAATATAGTAAGCTACACGTTCTTTATCAAATGACTTATAATTCATAATAACGAATTTATCATTCACGAATTGGCAGATGTGATACGAAGTTGGACTCATCTGTGCTAAATAACACATTGATGATATGTGACATTTGGTTGGAGTTTATAGTTTGGAAATATGGAAAGACTGAGGGAAGGAAGGTTGCCAAGAGAAGGTGGATCTCACGACCTGTGTCACAAAACGGCGAGGAGCACGGAGGCAGTGGAGGCTACGTGAGCGAGTCTAACCTGCCGAGCACAGCCCGACCCGCGGTCACAAGTCTGGCCCATACAACACTTTCTCCCGATAGACTGGAGTGTTTGACGATAGATTGGAGTGTTTGACGATAAACTGGAGTGTTTGACGATAGACTGGAGTGTTTGACGATAGACAGGAATGTTTGACGATAGACAGGAGTGCTTAACGATAGACAGGAGTGTTTGACGATAGACAGGAGTCGTGATGGAAGAATATCCCAGTGACAGGCTGAGGGGTCCACCTGGAAACAGAAGACATAGGTAAGTACAATATGACGTTCCATCATTAGCTACGTCACTATATACCAGGATGTGTGTGTGTGTGTGTGTGTGTGTGTGTGTGTGTGTGTGTGTGTGTGTGTGTGTGTGTGTGTGAGGAACAAGTGTCTTCAGTTGTATCATCGAAGTCATGAAAGGTCCACCAGAACCCTACCTACTTCATACACACACACAATATCTTCACACATATATCCACATAGCAGTGACACAGACATACACACAAGAAACAGCCGGATAATGTTAACAGCAAACAATTTAAACTCACGTTAAAAAAGAAATATAAATTGCGTTGAAAGTGGTGTCGGGTTAGAGTAAGTGCCACGGTCGCTACTTACGAGACAACACAGTGTAAGATTAGATGGAAGTCAACAACAAAAAATCTCACGTTGATAAAACAAATGAGGACAGAGCGAGTCGTGTGAAGACACCGCTAACAAATGGATGAAGCAGGAATGACCAGTGATGTAGTACGATGCTCTAACGATGTCAAACGAGCCATGCGACACTGCCTGCGACGCGCGATACGACACCAGCTGCCGCACGGGAAAAACAAAGTACTCTCGAGCACAAAGAATTTCTCTGAATGAATGTGAAGGTTTTGTGAGGGTGTCAACTTGCATAATAGTGTGGACACTGTTTACATGTTTATCATGTTTGCCTAATTACACAAAGCTCCACGCCGGGCGCACACACACACACACACACACACACACACCACGTATGTACACATATGTACAGTTGTATGTATTGCAACTGTTACGGTTGTAACAGTGATATGGGAACAGTTGGTGGTGATGTTATAATAACACTGGTGGAGGAAGTTAATCATTGTAATTAATGTTGTTGTAAACCAGAGACTCCACACGTCCATGTTGGGTTGGAGCAGCGAGTGTAGTAATGTTGGAGAGAGGAAGGTGGTGGATTGAGGGTGATGATGTGGGAGAAGGGATGGTGTTACTGTTGGAGAAATGTTGTTGGGGAGAGAGCAGTGAGGGTGAAGCTATAGTACGGGTTGTGATGGAGCGAGGGTTGTGGTGATGAAGTGAGGGTTGTGGCGATGGAGCGAGGGTTGTGGTGATGGAGCGAGGGTTGTGGTGATGGAGCGAGGGTTGTGGTGATGGAGCGAGGGTTGTGGTGATGGAGCGAGGGTTGTGGTGATGGAGCGAGGGTTGTGGTGATGGAGCGAGGGTTGTGGTGATGGAGCGAGGGTTGTGGTGATGGAGCGAGGGTTGTGGTGATGGAGCGAGGGTTGTGGTGATGGAGCGAGGGTTGTGGTGATGGAGCGAGGGTTGTGGTGATGGAGCGAGGGTTGTGGTGATGGAGCGAGGGTTGTGGTGATGGAGCGAGGGTTGTGGTGATGGAGCGAGGGTTGTGGTGATGGAGCGAGGGTTGTGGTGATGGAGCGAGGGTTGTGGTGATGGAGCGAGGGTTGTGGTGATGGAGCGAGGGTTGTGGTGATGGAGCGAGGGTTGTGGTGATGGAGCGAGGGTTGTGGTGATGGAGCGAGGGTTGTGGTGATGGAGCGAGGGTTGTGGTGATGGAGCGAGGGTTGTGGTGATGGAGCGAGGGTTGTGGTGATGGAGCGAGGGTTGTGGTGATGGAGCGAGGGTTGTGGTGATGGAGCGAGGGTTGTGGTGATGGAGCGAGGGTTGTGGTGATGGAGCGAGGGTTGTGGTGATGGAGCGAGGGTTGTGGTGATGGAGCGAGGGTTGTGGTGATGGAGCGAGGGTTGTGGTGATGGAGCGAGGGTTGTGGTGATGGAGCGAGGGTTGTGGTGATGGAGCGAGGGTTGTGGTGATGGAGCGAGGGTTGTGGTGATGGAGCGAGGGTTGTGGTGATGGAGCGAGGGTTGTGGTGATGGAGCGAGGGTTGTGGTGATGGAGCGAGGGTTGTGGTGATGAAGTGAGGGTTGTGGTGATGGAGCGAGGGTTGTGGTGATGGAGCGAGGGTTGTGGTGATGGAGCGAGGGTTGTGGTGATGGAGCGAGGGTTGTGGTGATGGAGCGAGGGTTGTGGTGATGAAGTGAGGGTTGTGGTGATGGAGCGAGGGTTGTGGTGATGGAGCGAGGGTTGTGGTGATGGAGCGAGGGTTGTGGTGATGGAGCGAGGGTTGTGGTGATGTAGCGAGGGTTGTGGTGATGGAGCGAGGGTTGTGGTGATGGAGCGAGGGTTGTGGTGATGGAGCGAGGGTTGTGGTGATGGAGCGAGGGTTGTGGTGATGGAGCGAGGGTTGTGGTGATGGAGCGAGGGTTGTGGTGATGGAGCGAGGGTTGTGGTGATGGAGCGAGGGTTGTGGTGATGAAGTGAGGGTTGTGGTGATGAGCGAGGGTTGTGGTGATGGAGCGAGGGTTGTGGTGATGGAGTGAGGGTTGTGGTGATGAGCGAGGGTTGTGGTGATGGAAGTGAGGGTTGTGGTGATGAGCGAGGGTTGTGGTTATGGAACGAGGGTTGTGGTGATGGAGCGAGGGTTGTGGTGATGAAGTGAGGGTTGTGGTGATGGAGTGAGGGTTGTGGTGATGGAGTGAGGGTTGTGGTGATGGAGTGAGGGTTGTGGTGATGAAGTGAGGGTTGTGGTGATGAAGTGAGGGTTGTGGTGATGAAGTGAGGGTTGTGGTGATGAAGTGAGGGTTGTGGTGATGGAGCGAGGGTTGTGGTGATGGAGTGAGGGTTGTGGTGATGAAGTGAGGGTTGTGGTGATGAAGTGAGGGTTGTGGTGATGAAGTGAGGGTTGTGGTGATGAAGTGAGGGTTGTGGTGATGGAGCGAGGGTTGTGGTGATGAGTGAGGGTTGTGGTGATGAGTGAGGGTTGTGGTGATGGAGCGAGGGTTGTGGTGATGGAGTGAGGGTTGTGGTGATGGAGCGAGGGTTGTGGTGATGAAGTGAGGGTTGTGGTGATGGAGCGAGGGTTGTGGTGATGGAGTGAGGGTTGTGGTGATGGAGCGAGGGTTGTGGTGATGGAGTGAGGGTTGTGGTGATGGAGCGAGGGTTGTGGTGATGGAGTGAGGGTTGTGGTGATGAAGTGAGGGTTGTGGTGATGAAGTGAGGGTTGTGGTGATGGAGCGAGGGTTGTGGTGATGAAGTGAGGGTTGTGGTGATGAAGTGAGGGTTGTGGTGATGAAGTGAGGGTTGTGGTGATGGAGCGAGGGTTGTGGTGATGAAGTGAGGGTTGTGGTGATGAAGTGAGGGTTGTGGTGATGGAGCGAGGGTTGTGGTGATGAAGTGAGGGTTGTGGTGATGAAGTGAGGGTTGTGGTGATGAAGTGAGGGTTGTGGTGATGGAGCGAGGGTTGTGGTGATGAAGTGAGGGTTGTGGTGATGAAGTGAGGGTTGTGGTGATGGAGCGAGGGTTGTGGTGATGGAGCGAGGGTTGTGGTGATGGAGCGAGGGTTGTGGTGATGGAGCGAGGGTTGTGGTGATGAAGTGAGGGTTGTGGTGATGAAGTGAGGGTTGTGGTGATGGAGCGAGGGTTGTGGTGATGAAGTGAGGGTTGTGGTGATGAAGTGAGGGTTGTGGTGATGAAGTGAGGGTTGTGGTGATGAAGTGAGGGTTGTGGTGATGAAGTGAGGGTTGTGGTGATGAAGTGAGGGTTGTGGTGATGAAGCGAGGGTTGTGGTGATGGAGCGAGGGTTGTGGTGATGGAGTGAGGGTTGTGGTGATGGATGTAGGTTGGTGCCAGTCAGCACAAGGTTGGCTCTGGTACTGCTACTGTACAGGACACACGTCTTTACAGCCGTAGTAAAGATTGGTAGAGTGTTTGTCTTGGTCACATGAAGAGTGAGGTGTGTTGGCTCTGCCTCACATTCCATACACCACCAGCCCCACCCACACTGGAGCCAGACATCGCATCATCTCATATAACCATTTCTACGGTGATTATCCTCACCATAGTTCACATACGTTACGTTAAGTCTGATCAAGAAGATGCTACACATATTCATATTTCACACAACAGTTACTCATGGAGAGGAGTCGTCAGAGATACTGTTCAATCAAGTAATTATGTAGTTTCATGATCATCATCAAACTTCAGGTAATGACATACTCTACATCGCTCATTGCCCTTCAAATTCGACTCTCGTGCCTCACTCACTACTCCTTCCTGCTTCCTCATGCACTCATAATGACTCATGTTCCTCAGCAGGCATAGTTCGTACATGACCACATTTTTCCTCATTAACCATCTAACTTCCACATTTCATCCCTCAGTATCCTGTCTAACAGAACTATATCCCGTTTTCTGCAAGCCACACACTTCACCTGCACGGCTTCCACTCCGCCAGTTCCATGTACACACCCGACGCCTGCGTCTCGTGTGATCTTGATACACTCGCCACTTTCCAGTGTGGCTCACCCTCACAATGTCTTCCATACGCATGTCATCTCCTGGTTTCCTGACCCACAACTACTGTTCATTACTCGCCACCATCATGAAATGATCATAACCCACCACCTGCAGCCCCTCTCAGCACGTTCACACGCGACAACCTCCCTCCTGCACCTCCCTCAATGAACATATTATATTACAATGTCCAGTGGAACCCCCTCCCTCCGCGCCAAACAAAACCCCTGCCCTCACCCATGTACGTTTATGCAGAACATGTTCGTAAATCATGTGTTTCATGTCTTCAATCTTTTTTCTCCACACAGCTCGACAACGCAACATACTGTTCCCCATTTTCATTTACACCTGGACCTCCTCTTCCCCGCCCCCACCCACTCCAATCATACCCCCACTGCCACACTCCCCTCCCTTCCATGCAGATCCCTGGGCACCCATTTTCGTCCCTTGCCTCAAAAACTGTCAAAACATTCACTCAGCTCCTCCCAGCACATACTCCTTTCTATCTCACTTCTCCCACCAGCAGCTAGGTACATGTGCACCGAATGTAAATCTGCTTAGATGTTATGCCACATCAAAAATGAATTCATTTTCTTTTATTTCTGTAGCACACTTCCACAGTTCAGTCTTCATCAGAAGAGCCATCCTTACTCTGTCCTTCCCTTCTCCTCAATCCTAGACTT
Source organism: Panulirus ornatus (assembly GCF_036320965.1). Classification (NCBI taxonomy): domain Eukaryota; kingdom Metazoa; phylum Arthropoda; class Malacostraca; order Decapoda; family Palinuridae; genus Panulirus; species Panulirus ornatus. The sequence goes on from NC_092285.1 coordinate 14,133,570, forward strand.
TACACCAGGAATAATCCTGAACCATACTGTACATGTTTACACAATTAATCCTGAACCATCCTGTACATGTTTACACAATTAATCCTGAACCATACTGTACATGTTTACACAATTAATCCTGAACCATACTGTACATGTTTACACAATTAATCCTGAACCATCCTGTACATGTTTACATAATAAGAAAGTGATTTTCGGAACCAAAATTCATCATCCAACTTCAGTGGCCTGAGGTAGGGAGGTCTCCTCCTCCCGTTCCATCTCAAACAAATGGTATGGATGCAGGAGAGAGGCAGGCAAGCACCAGGGTATACAGAACATACCACCGTGCACTGTTGTGGTGACGGGAGGGAAGCCTGGTGGTCCAGGATCATCTCATTGTGATAACTTGTGGCTCAACTGATCTTTACTTGTGAGTCAACGAAGAGTTGCTTCATGTACTGCGAGTACAAGTCTATAATGTGTCCCAGACTCTACTGTGCTGACTGGTAGAGTGATCTGTTCCCTGTATGTCATCTTGGTGAAGATACTCTCTCTCTCTCTCTCTCTCTCTCTCTCTCTCTCTCTCTCTCTCTCTCTCTCTCTCTCTCTCTCTCTCTCACGCCAGTCCTTCTCTGATCGTGCCTGAACCCACATACACACAGCTTGAGGTCCTGGAATCTGTTCTTCTCTTCTTACTTCACCTCCAACCTCAACAAGGTTACAATATCATCTCGACTGGTCTTCCTCCGTAAGACCAACCATCACTAATGGTTGGTCTAGGATCATGAACGAATGTATAGGAGTCACACACACACACACACACACACATACACACACCTCCACCTCGTTATCTTTCATCAAGTGATGTACAAGTGGCCACAACACAGAGTCTAACCAGACCTGCTTGACACCAAAGTACTGAGGCTTGTCGGCGCTTGTCTCGACGGCAACATTCCGGAGTGTGTCACGCTGGTCTCCGCCGCTCCTTGATAACTAAAGAGACGGACGGACCACAATAATGACTTCTGGCAACACGCTCCGTCGCCTCGCTGCAAAACTTTTACCCGAACATCTCCACCCCAGCTGAGCCCAGGGGAAACCTCCACCCCAGCTGAGCCCAGGGGAAACCTCCACCCCAGCTGAGCCCAGGGGATACCTCCACCCCAGCTGAGCCCAGGGGAAACCTCCACCCCAGCTGAGCCCAGGGTAAACCTCCACCCCAGCTGAGCCCAGGGGAAACCTCCACCCCAGCTGAGCCCAGGGGACACCTCCACCCCAGCTGAGCCCAGGGGAAACCTCCACCCCAGCTGAGCCCAGGGGAAACCTCCACCCCTCCTGCACCCCCATAATGTTATCTCTGACAACCAGATCCAGGACGAACACAAGGAAGACCTTACATCAAACGACTCTGCCGTTGTTCCTATAACCAAAGATGTACCTTCGCCAAGAACCATGTGTCTATATAGTGGCATGATCTGCACCTGCATGCTAGTCCTGAAGCCGATGCCACTCCAGGTAACTGGACCAGATTTTGGCACTCGTATCCCTCTGAAAATATTGGTATCCATGTCCATCTGGAGTGACTGCCAACCATCCCTATCTGAAGATATTGGCAGCCATGTCCACCTGAACGTTTATATGTGGCAACATCAGAAACACTTTCAGAGGTAATGAGAATGAACTATGCATGACCCACTTGTCTTAACTCGGTGCTTAGTATCGCTGACAACTGTACCTTCCAGGAAAAATGATCACTTAGCATTGTATAGAAGATGACATGACATGGACGCAAAGATGCCCCACTCTTAGACATCTCAGATGAAAGGGAGGAAATAAGAGTTATAGAAAAAGGGAATGACAACAGAGGGACTGTATGTCGACAGCTTCAATGTATGAGGAAGTAAGGAGGCTTAAGAACTGTCAAGGCGCAACACTGATGCTTAGATAAGAGTCGTTACTGGTATTATGGAATAAATGTAATGTGTTATCCGTCTTTCATGTGTAATAGACATGTCTCTTTCCTCAGATGGTAATAGACCTGTCTCTAGAGGAAACAGACAGTTGGAGTCGGAAAAAAAATATGATGGTAGAAACTCTATCTAACAGTGAAGGAACGGAACACTGAACTTACGTTTTTTGAAGTGTCAGACTAGGAGACAGTAGCCAGACCAGGAGACAGTAGCCAGGCTAGGAGACTGTAGTCAGACCAGGAGACAGTAGCCAGGCCAGGGGACAGTAGCCAGACCAGGGGACAGTAGCCAGGCCAGGGGACAGTAGCCAGACCAGGAGACAGTAGCCAGACCAGGAGATTGTAGCCAGACCAGGAGACTGTGGCCAGACCAGGAGACAGTAGCCAGACCAGGAGACTGTGGCCAGACCAGGGGACAGTAGTCAGACCAGGAGACAGTAGCCAGACCAGGAAACTGTAGCCAGACTAGGAGACAGTAGTCAGACCAGGGGACAGTAGCCAGACCAGGAGACAGGCAAGCAATTACGTTCATGGGCAGAAGCCAAAGTACTTCCTTCAAATTTGTAAAGAGAAAAATCAGTATTGTGAGGAATAATGCTGGTCAGGTTAGGTCAGGTTAGGTTAGGTTAGGTTAGGTTAGGTTAGGTTAGGTTAGGTTAGGCGAGACGTGGCGTGGGAGAAGTGTGAGTGAACAGTTCTTGAGTGAAGTGTGTCAAGGAGGGTGAGAGGTAGGATTCGTCCTCACAGACATGAGAGGAGTACATCATCCTCCGTCATCCATGTACACTCAGAAAAAGTGTTTCAAGAGAGAAGGTATATATTTCGTCAGACTCCAAGAAAAATTATCTCCATTATGTGACCAGTGCACAGACAAGCATGAGGGATGTATGAAGAGGGAGACAACGGGAGGAGGGATGTATGAAGAGGGAGACAACGGGAGGAGGGATGTATGAAGAGGGAGACAACGGGAGGAGGGATGTATGAAGAGGAAGACAACGGGAGGAGGGATGTATGAAGAGGGAGACAATGGTCATAAGAGGGCGGTCAGCAGGGAGAGGGAGGTGTGTAGCGAGTGTGTGGAAGGCGACGACTGAACACAAAATGTCATGATGTCTCGTGTGAACGATCGTTAACACGATGTTGATGAACTACAACGTTCAGACGTGGAAAGGATTAGTTTAATGTAACATGAAGGACGATGGCCTCTGTCTGTAATGGACGCTCAGTATCCTGGACGAAGGTAAGAGTATACAGGATGACACGGCCTCCCACCAGGCACGGTGACACAGCCTCCCACCAGGCACGGTGACACGGCCTCCTGGCAGGCACGGTGACACAGCCTCCTGGCAGGCACGGTGACACGGCCTCCTGGCAGGCACGGTGACACGGCCTCCTGGCAGGCACGGTGACACGGCCTCCTGGCAGGCACGGTGACACAGCCTCCCACCAGGCACGGTGACACAGCCTCCCACCAGGCACGGTGACACGGCCTCCTGGCAGGCACGGTGACACGGCCTCCTGGCAGGCACGGTGACACGGCCTCCTGGCAGGCACGGTGACACGGCCTCCTGGCAGGCACGGTGACACAGCCTCCTGGCAGGGGTGACACAGCCTCCTGGCAGGCACGGTGACACACAGTCAAAGAATGCCACATAGTTAGTAGTGTTCGTGGAATGATGGACCAGAAAGAGCGAAACAAAAAAGAAACATTAGATTTTGAACACTTAAGTTCAGAGGTCAACTACCATCATACGCAGAGGATTCCAGGGAAGTCAGGCGTACAACGCCAGCGTTATGGTGAAGCAGGAAGATGCTCGACCCTTGACGAGGACACACGAGTACACACTCGACCCTTGACGAGGACACACGAGTACACACTCGACCCGTGACGAAGACACACGAGTACACACTCGACCCTTGACGAAGACACACGAGTACACACTCGACCCTTGACGAGGACACACGAGTACACACTCGACCCGTGACGAAGACACACGAGTACACACTCGACCCTTGACGAAGACACACGAGTACACACTCGACAATTGACGAGGACACACGAGTACACACTCGACCCTTGACGAGGACACACGAGTACACACTCGACCCTTGACGAGGACACACGAGTACACACTCGACCCTTGACGAGGACACATACGTACACATTACAGTCAGGGATTACAAAAGACCCAGCGGCAGGCAGTACAGCGGCAGGCAGTACAGCGGAAGGCAGTACAGCGGAAGGCAGTACAGCGGCAGGCAGTACAGCGGAAGGCAGTACAGCGGAAGGCAGTACAGCGGCAGGCAGTACAGCGGCAGGCAGTACAGCGGAAGGCAGTACAGTGGACATTTCCGTCTGTAAATGGTAGTTAATATGTAACGGTTAAGCTGTGGTGCACCAGAGGAACTCATGAGCTACCAAGCCACCAGCACCAGTGGAGGACAGACTCATGTCTTAAGATGTGGGTCGACCTGACTCTGGGGTTGTCTGGCTCCGTCCTACCACTATCAGCAGTCACCCCGCACGCTAGGTTCTGCAGGCTCTGTGTGTGTGTGTGTGTGTGTGTGTGTGTGTGTGTGTGTGTGTGTGTGTGTGTGTGTGTGTGTGTGTGTGTGTGTGTTGGTCGTATTCCTGCTAGTCTTGGGAAGGGAGACCGGCAGGTGCCCACCCATGGCTTCGGGGCCCGGCTCCCACCCACAACTCCGCCCAATATACTTATTTTAGGATATGGTGGCGCAGCGCTGGAGGGTTGTATAAATATATATTGAGGTCGCCACCCCACCCATCCCCTGCTTATGGAGGGACACAGTTACTGAACACGTACATGAAGAACAGCTGATAGTGTGACTTGAAGAACCTCTGCAATCAGGATGTGAGCGTACATACACTGGATACTTTCACATTGATTAACGTAAGTTAATGATTATTACCTCTCCCATAATACACACACACACACACACACACACACACACACACGCACTTTTACAATATCTTTCGTATATTTAACCAGGAAGTTCATTTCCATTACTTTCAAGGAAAATGCCTCATAAAGTTATCTAGTTCTGTACTGAACCAGACCAGTGGCATCCATCTTGATAAGATGGCCTGGTCTCCCAGTAAGGTAGAGGACCTGGTCTCCCAGTAAGGTAGAGGACCTGGTCTCCCAGTAAGGTAGAGGACCTGGTCTCCCAGTAAGGTAGAGGACCTGGTCTCCCAGTAAGGTAGAGGACCTGGTCTCCCAGTAAGGTAGAGGACCTGGTCTTCCTTAAAAGAACTCGTCAAGTTATATATTTTCGCTTCACAAGTTATTAATGGTCTCACGAAACAAGTGTTTTTGCTGTGTCAGCTCAGGCGTATTTTGTCTCCTCGTGAGGAATTGTTGAGGGTGTAAAAGTGTGTTCGCCGGTAGGCAATATGCACCTCTGGGGCTGTATGATGCATGGGTCATAGTTGTTGTGCTAGTGGTTGTGGCATACCACATTAGTGAGGTCATCACCGCTTCCTTCCCTGGCTTATGAGACCCGCCACTTGTGGACTCCATATTCGAAAAATAGTTTGCTCCATTTTACGTCTGATTCCGAAAACTTATAAGTTTACTGGCGACTTATGGTTCATGTGCTGGTGAGAGACGGAGCAATGTCTCCAGGGTGCAGTGTCTCTAACAAAGTCTTGGGCTCTGCTCTATATCTGATAGGTAGCTCTAACAAAGTCCTGGGCTCTGCTCTATATCTGATAGGTAGCTCTAACAAAGTCCTGGGCTCTGCTCTATATCAGATGAGCAGCTCTGACACACCTGGTGTGGATGATAACTTCAGGCGTCATGCGTACTGCAACATATGTGGCTCCATTATAAAGCTGTGTATGTCTCTTGTCAAGCAAGCAGCGGAGGATATGATGTGGGCAATACCGTAGTACACTTCCTTGAACTTAATAAACTCCGATGCCAAGAGATGAGTAATCCACACGAGCAGAAGCATGGCTACTCTGTACTAGATTTTACAAGTTATTGTATAAGAAAATATTCGTCAGTGATTCGCTTTTATTACTACGTTATTGGTGGATTATCAAAAGCGGGACAGAGCCTACGAGACAAGCTCATAAAAACGTTTACTTTCAACTATCATACGAAAACATAAGTAAACTACTTTACTGACCACTTATCACAATTTCAGACCTTCAGGTGATATCTTCCCTGTACCTTGTGTGACCGTGTGTGTGTGTGTGTGTGTGTGTGTGTGTGTGTGTGTGTGTGTGTGTGTGTGTGTGTGTGTGTGTGTGAGGAGAGCAGATCTGTCGTGACATCGACCATGGCCATATCTCACCAGAATATTGAGTGTGCAGCCCCACCAACATCCCGCCCCGGGCGCGCTATTACTCACACTCATCTCCACAGAGGCGTCAGGAGAGGCCCATCTGCCCGGGAAGACTGTTTCCTAACACTGGGAGAATCTTTGCAGTTCTTTAACACATATCATGGAACATGGCTGTGTTAGGGACGGCACGAACCACGCTGGACCCTCCAGCCTTACACCCGGTCCTCGAGACAGACTCTGAAAGAAATTGGGGAGAGGGTACACAGCAACGACAATAATCTCCCTTTATAGCAGTTTACGTGAAGGGGAGAAAGATGCCAATGGCTAATCTGGGTAGTACGGGCGGGGCTCCCAGCGAGGGGGACGGATATATACAGCGTGGGCGTGAAATAGAGGCTTGTGGGGCGTCGCATCTCGTGACAACACGTTAATGACTGTCGAAGCCACTGGCACACAGTAGCTGGTCTCTTATACAGGACCACTGGCACACAGTAGCTGGTCTCTTATACAGGACCACTGGCACACAGTAGCTGGTCTCTTATACAGGACCACTGGCACACAGTAGCTGGTCTCTTATACAGGACCACTGGCACACAGTAGCTGGTCTATGATACAGGACCACTGGCACACAGTAGCTGGTCTCTTATACAGGACCACTGGCACACAGTAGCTGGTCTATGATACGTGGTCAGACCTGTTCCTCCATAGTATATATGAATGGTCTCTCTCTCTCTCTCTCTCTCTCTCTCTCTCTCTCTCTCTCTCTCTCTCTCTCTCAGTATCATCATGGCCCTCCTGTGTGGTAGTAACATCACGACAAACAATCACCTCTGGACACGCCTATGTAAAAGACCAACAAATTCTATCATGGCCACATCAGTAATAATGATAATAACAATAACAACAACAACAACAACAACAATAATAATAATGATAATAATAATAGTAATGATAATAATGATAATAATAATAATAATAATAATAATAATAATAATAATAATAATTATAATTCCGTTCCAACCCACAAAACAAGCGTATGATTCGCTTCAAGTTAACCAGTGAATCTTGAAGTGCAAGGAAAACAGTAAATAAGCTTGACACAAAGTACACATCTTGTAACCTCTCAAGAAATGTTCAGTTAAACCCCACCAACGACTTGTTGAAACAACGAATTAACATTAATCTCACTTGCCGCTAAGGACCGGCTATCAAATTCCACACGTCTGGCAGGCAGGAGGAAGACATGATAATGAGACACATCTAATGTCCTGACGCGACTACACTACACTACACTACACTACACTACACTACACTACACTACACTACACTATACTACACTACACTACACTACACTATACACTACACTACACTAGACACAGTATATGTTAACCGCGGACTGCAGGTCGGCCAGGTTGGCCGCTGTGCTGTCTTGACTATTATCACAACACATAACCTCCCTCACAACCCACCACGACCACCACCTGGCTAACTGTCTAATGTTACGCCAACAAAAATTAAAACTTAAGCTGTTAAAAGGCAAGAAAATTGTATTTAGAATTTTTCTTTCCAGTTTGTAAAGCCCATCTTTCTGACACACACAACATTTTCTGTGTGTGTGTGTGTGTGTGTGTGTGTTCTATATATATATATATATATATATATATATATATATATATATATATATATATATATATATATGGTTGTTTAATTTGTTTATGGATGGGGTTGTTAGGGAGGTGAATGCAAGAGTTTTGGAGAGAGAGGCAAGTATACAGTCTGTTCTGGATGAGAGGGCTTGGGAAGTGAGTCAGTGGGAGTGGATTTGGCAGCGGATGGAACCATGGAAGCGGAAGTCAGTCATGGGGGGGGGGGGGGTTCTGGGAGGTTTGAAGAATGTGTGGAAAGCGAGAATGTTATCTCGGTGAGCAAAAATGGGTATGTTTGAAGGAATAGTGGTTCCAACTATGTTATATGGTTGCGAGGCGTGGGCTATAGATAGAGTTGTGCGGAGGAGGGTGGATATGTTGGAAATGAGATGTTTGAGGACAATATGTGGTGTGAAGTGGTTTGAGCAAGTAATGAAAGGGTAAGAGAGATGTGCGGTAATAAAAAAGAGTGTGGTTGAGAGAGCAGAAGAGGGTGTATTGAAATGGTTTGATCACATGGAGAGAATGAGTGAGGATATATGTGTCAGAATTGGAGGGAACGAGGAGAAGTGGAAGACCAAACTGGAAGTGGAAGGATGGAGTGAAAAAGATTTTGAGCGATCAGGGCCTGAACATGCAGGAGGGTGAAAGGCGTGCAAGGAATAGCGTGAATTGGAACGATATGGTACACCGGGGTCGACGTGCTGTCAATGGATTGAACCAGGGCATGTGAAGCGTCTGGGGTAAACCATGGAAAGTTTTGTGGGGCCTGGATGTGGAAAAGGAGCTGTGGTTTCGGTGCATTATACATGACAGCTAGAGACTGAGTGTGAACGAATGTGGCCTTTGTTGTCTTTTCCTAGCGCTACCTAGTGCGCATGCGGGGAGGAGGGGACCGTCATTTCATGTGTGGCGGGATGGCGACGGGAATGAATAAAGGTAGCAAGTATGAATTATGTATATGTGTATATATGTATATGTCTGTGTATTTATATATATGCATGCGTTGAAATGTATAGGTAGGTATATGTGCGTGTGTGGATGTGTATGTATATACATGTGTATGTGGGTGGGTTGGGCCATTCTTTCGTCTGTTTCCTTGCGCTACCTCGCTAACGTGGGAGACAGCGACAAAGTAAAATAGAACAGAAATATATATATTGGAAAGGATCACAATTTAGCGCGTGATCAAGTATATTCCTACGAGTCCACGGGAAAATGAAACGATAAGTTCCCAAGTGTACTTTCGTGTAATAGTCACATCATCAGGGAAGATACAGCCACATGTTTACCAAATGGCGTCCTAGCTACGTCTCTTCGTTGCATGTCAACTGACATATTTCTTTCTTGTATCTTACACGGGGAGCAGACCACAAGACAGTCCAGCCTCATTCTGGAGAGTAACAAGCCATGCAACAAACAGGTCCCTCAGGGAAGCTAACCAGGCAGCAGCAGCAGCTATGACCGTCCCTTACTCTCAACATAAACAACAGCTGATGGAGATTTAAACTGGCACCTCGCGAACACCAGGTGATCACAGCTGGCTGCCCCACACAACAGCCATGCGCAGCTGTTACCTGGCCAAAGTGATACCAAAACACTGTCCATGTATGTACAATGGGAGGTACAACGTAGCAGAGGCCAAACATGTATGTCTGGTACAGTACATAATGTGGCAACGCTGAGAAAACAGAGCTCTGAAATGCACGATATGGACGCACCTGCCACGCTTCTCTACCACTCCTCCTGCTCTCCACCACACACTCTCGTCTTAAGCCTTGTCATCATCAACTCTACTACATGTATAGTGTGCAGACTGTATGAGTATCGTGATGTATGAATACTGAATATATTTACTCAATGAAATATTGAAAGACCAAAAATAGAGGAAGGGAATGTGTCGGGGTATCCTGTGGGCTTCCCCTTCAGAAACACATAACAGAAGGTTGACCACAACGTACCGCCTCACATGTTACTGTCACGATGTCCCTACATGTGTGACGTCATCACACCCAACATGTGCGCACAACAGTGACGTATACGGTTAATAAAGACTTACTGGTAACTCAACCAGCCTGACATCCTGAGGTAACATTACACCATGAAGTAAGTGGCGAGTGGTCAATATGGTCAGAAATATTACAAAGAAACCATGTGATTACTTGACGCACATCTTCCTCTCATCTCAACACCACCAGAGCAACACATGTTGACAACGGCCACAGCAACACACGCCACCTTACCCCCCCCCACCCACCCCACCCCCAACTTCCCCCGAGTCCAGTTTGAAAAGTTACCTCCCCTCCAACTCTGCTCCTCCACCATGGCCCCGCCAGCCAGTTCTTACTTAATACCTCTCAATATCATGTGCTCATAAATGATTGTTGACCCGACACAACAGTCGTGACCCGGGGATTCCTGGACAGACGAACAAACTTGTGTACACATGACGTACGTAACAACATCAAACATACATGAGGAAGGTCACTGGTACAATGGATGATACATGAACACAAGATCCTCACACTGACACCCTGTCTACTGTCTTGTGAAATCAAGTCAACACAGTAACTAGCAGAACATAGCAATCAATGTCCAAACAAATGAAACAGGAAACAGACTAATCAGAAACTGTCATCCATAGCGGGAAAATAATGTCTTACCTGCACGTCTAGTATCCTCGGTGGGTGATGCAGTCACCACACTCTCCTGTACAGCCATGTACGTCTCTACCTTCATCTTCCTCAAACACAACCAACTCTCCTCATCCATCCCCACACGCTGCAGGTGACGTGGCCGCTCCTGGTGACTTCGTTGATGTTCTGCCGAGGGTATCTTGTCTGATGTGGTGGCCAGCAGTGTTGTGGCCTGAGTTGTGAAGGTCTTCTCGTCTGTGAGAATAATCCTTGACGAAAACTCTGGATCTCACTTCAAGTAACGCCCTGCGCACCCGAGGCTGTTCACACGGGCTCTCTCGTCCAGATTTTCCTTAATGACGGTTGATCTGTAGTGGACGCCGACCTTGTGAACATGGTTTTCTTCTGTAGAACTAGACAGTGAAGGAGATCCTGGACAGCTGCTACACTGGCGACGGGATCCGCTGCTACTGACTGCAAGAATTTCTTGCTCTGCTTCAGGTTTGGTGTTCGTGACCTCGGCCGAGCTCATGGATTCACTACACCATTTGTAAACAGTAGCCTGGATCACACTATGTTCCCTTACTATGGCGGCAGTATCAGGACCCGCCCTGCTTCACTCCTATTACTCACTGAAGGTTAACATTCCGTGTTCTTCATCCATTTGGACTGATGGTCTAAGCTTGATGCAACTCCGTTACCTTCTGATAGCAGACCGAAGCAGCAGTAGTCTCTGTCAGTACCGATGTCCGGGTTATCAAAGTGATGACTTAACACTGTCTCGAACATTGTTTCGAACGGCAGGTGAAAACGAACATACTGGGTGAGGCAGGCAGGGAGGGAGGCACACATGGGCAGTGCTGGATGATGATCGCAAACTTCCAATGTTGTTGTCGTACTTCAGGAAATGGAAACTTCAGAGAATCACTTTCCATGTGTTTCATCTTTTGAAGATGAGTTGACAGGCATGGAACTGAACAAATTATTAATAAAACTTGTGATGTTATGAAATATCTGTCATACTGTAATCAGAACAGACATCCGATCCCTTTGAAATCCACTGGAGTAGTACAGATATTTACACAATTTCTATAATAAATGTTCTTTCCTTATTCCCGAAGTGTCTATGATATGAAATCAAATCCCTGGGATCCAACACACATAGAAATATAAGAAATGATAAATCACAATCATTATACACGATTGAAAAACTATGTAAGAAAATAAGATCTATATTGTATCAGGGAGAGGAGGGAGAGAGATAGGTTGAAATTTTGGATGATGTGTGACTAGCATCAGAGGACGATGTTGTAACCTGAAGGAACATCTTTCTACGTCGCTCAGGACCAAAGTTCTGACCATACATCGCGGGGCGTCGAAAATTGTTTCCCTGAACATCCATATATTCCACTGTCACCAGAACGTTTGGGCAGCCTTGGTATAAACAGATTCGGCTAAAATAACTCTAACAACGGCCATCGTAGACATGGGTGGGTGGTAACTGACGCCTAGTGCGATGTTGGCGTGAGAAACTCACAAGACCTGACTTGAGGGAAGCTATGGTACCGACCATGTCACCGGGGTTACATGACCTCATTCAGCCTGGGGCGGGCGGGGGCGGGGGTAATAACTGTTATCAAAGTATGATCAGCAACGGGTTGTCTCGCTTTCCTATAAATCATGATATAAATCTTGAAAATACTTCAAGTTTTAATCCACATAGTAACATAACAATATATGGCTCAAACGTATTCCATGATCCGAGAACAAATGTTATTCATAATTGATCTTTCTGTACATTTCCTGATGTTATAATCAGTTAGCAGTCTTGAGGGATCAATGTTAACGTTGTGCATGTAAAAGTAATCTGATCAGTGATCATAATGAGAGCAGGACAACACAGGCCACACAGAGAAGTAGTCGTGGTCAGATATTTTCGTCCGTTGTGTCATATTGTTAACACTGTTGAGGTAAACAGACATTTTTTACTGACTGTACATATATGTATTTATCTTTGGTTTGGTTCCAGGTATGAGAGTCGTGCTGTGTAGGATGGATCAGCACGAGGCTCGACAACTTCACATTCATGGCTCTGTGTACACCAGGTCGCAAGGTAAGTCACATCTCTTATTGTTCCTGACTAACGTTATGTTGAACCGTAGATCTCCTGTACTATATTGTACCGTACTGTACTGTACTGTACTGTACTGTACTATACTGTACTGTATTGTACTATACTGTACTGTACTGTACTGTACTGTACTGTACTATACTGTACTGTATTGTACTATACTGTACTGTACTGTACTGTACTGTACTGTACTGTACTGTACTGTACTATGCAGAAGCACTAAGTAATGATATTAATCCTGAATGATCATCGGTCAGGGAATCAATACATAATGTTCTCGCTTTACTTGGAGAAACAAATCAAAAACTTCGAAGTAAAGACAAAATCCAAGATGAACTAAGAAGCGTCTTGACCTTGTGTGGATCTGTCGTGTGAGTGAGCTCTGCTTCATGATGAAACGTGAAGCAGTTTGGTATCAGCAAAGTTTTCTTCTCAGCGGTTTGGATATCCACAGACCACTTCCTGCCAACATCAGAATCTTGAGGTCATTGCAAAGAATGTATCTTTTAAGGAATGTTTTATATATGTTAACATTATATATGTTAACATTATATACGTATAACATTATATATGTTAACATTATATACGTATAACATTATATATGTTAACATTATACACGTACAACAGACATGAAAATATGAAACCCACGTTGTGTGGGTTTCATATTTGTGTGTCTGAGGTAGATGTTACCCACGTACTCCACCGTAGTTAACTTTTAGCCACTTATGACGGCAGCTGTTGCCCGGGGGGTGGGGGGGTAGGGAGATGGTACAACCTTAATGATAATAAGTTTACATCTGGTATTTGGTGCGGAATTAGACAACTGAGAACAATATAACTCAATTGTTGTAACGCATGACACAGATGGATGTTGGAGGTGTAGTTCCGAGAAAACCATGGCCTCGGAATCGCTCGTAAACACCATAAAACAATAACTTAAGATGTCATTAAGTTGACAGAAAACGTAATGTGGAAATATATGTGCGAGTCGTCAGAGTCGAGCAACAAATTGCACACATGTTGTCTCAAGTTCATTTTGCTCCGTAAAATGTTATCTTGATATGTTCAAGAATTCACTTGTTCAAATATCATCAGACTTACAATGTTTGCCCAGAATATCTAAATATCTGGCTGAAGACTCATTTACTTCTCACCTAATTCTTCTACAAGACCTGCCTGCCCTTAATTTCAAGGGAATGTAAGAAGGTCTTAAGTGTCTCTGGTGCACAAGGCGTTACGATGTGGACGGGGCAGGTGAGGAAGCCATCAACTTAAGCTTATTCTGGTCTGGCAGGCCCGTGGTGCACCTGCGCCCGACCTCTCCTCCTTCACCTTAGGTGCTGTGCCGCCTGAAACCTGTGCCAGAGCAGTTGGTTACGAGCGAGGCATCACGTCGAGGACCTGACTCCTGTGAGATATCAATCATCCATCTTGGTAGATGGCGCAGCCAGATCCCTCCTCTGCTTCTCTCACAGGCACCCGTAACCTCCGTCCATGTCCCCACACAACACATCTAGATTTTCCTCTCGCGTTCCAGAGCTACGTGTGTGACGTCGTACATTCTAAATGATCATTAAATGGTTGCCTTGTGTGGGTCAAGTGTAACAGTGTAGTGAGGCAGATGAAATTCATCCTTACATTCTTTAACTCAAAATTATAATTTTGTCGTGTGGATGTTTTGTTATCATTTTGTCGTGTGGATGTTTGGTATCATTTACTGTTATTTTGACTACACTCCTAGTACTGGATCTTGTGATAATATATATATAGAACAAACACTGGCTCAATCATGATAACCGTCGCAAAACATTCTAATGCGATTATTCAATTATAGAGATCGGCATATAATCAACATCCAATAATAATGATAACGATAATAATAATCATAATGATAATGATATATAAATTCGTGACTATGAAGCAGGAAGCAAATAAACCCAGGATGGTAGATGGCATTCGATAATGTCCAGGAGAGGTTGGCTGGTGCCAGGCCAGCACGCAAGCCTCCCATGTCATAACAGCATTCAAGTGTCTGCTTGCCTCGAGCCAGCAAGCATGTCCTTGGTGCGTTCCTTCGCTTGAAGTCATTACTGCAGCCAGGTCAGCTTGGCACAGACCTTGCGTAAATAACGAAGGTGACTTTCGTCCAAGAATAAGAACATATAATGACTTAATGCCACATTGTTTACTGACCCGCTTAGAACTGCTACAGGAACACCTACCAACAGACCACACAACGAAGACATTCCACACTCTCACGCGATCTCACACACGAAAAAAAATTCCGACGACCAATATTACATATTTGAAACATACATATCATATATCAAGCTAACTAGTCCAGTATATTCCATGAATGACAACTTTCTTGTTACATCAAAGTAAGGCTGAACGTAACAATTTGCATACAGTTCATAACCACATGTGTGTGGACATGGCCGGGAGACGTTATGTACAGACCCGGCATACAGTGCCCCTCCCGCCCGTCCTCACTCATGTATACTGTGCACGTGTTCTACCATCAAGCTGGGGACGTGTTCTACCATCAAGCTGGGACGTGTTCTACCATCAAGCTGGGGACGTGTTCTACCATCAAGCTGGGGACGTGTTCTACCATCAAGCTGGGGACGTGTTCTACCATCAAGCTGGGGAGCGTGTTCTACCATCAAGCTGGGGACGTGTTCTACCATCAAGCTGGGGACGTGTTCTACCATCAAGCTGGGGACGTGTTCTACCATCAAGCTGGGGAGCGTGTTCTACCATCAAGCTGGGGACGTGTTCTACCATCAAGCTGGGGACGTGTTCTACCATCAAGCTGGGGACGTGTTCTACCATCAAGCTGGGGACGTGTTCTACCATCAAGCTGGGGACGTGTTCTACCATCAAGCTGGGGACGTGTTCTACCATCAAGCTGGGGGAGCGTGTTCTACCATCAAGCTGGGGACGTGTTCTACCATCAAGCTGGGGACGTGTTCTACCATCAAGCTGGGGACGTGTTCTACCATCAAGCTGGGGACGTGTTCTACCATCAAGCTGGGGACGTGTTCTACCATCAAGCTGGGACGTGTTCTACCATCAAGCTGGGGACGTGTTCTACCATCAAGCTGGGGAGCGTGTTCTACCATCAAGCTGGGGACGTGTTCTACCATCAAGCTGGGGAGCGTGTTCTACCATCAAGCTGGGGACGTGTTCTACCATCAAGCTGGGGAACGTGTTCTACCATCAAGCTGGGGACGTGTTCTACCATCAAGCTGTGGACGTGTTCTACCATCAAGCTGGGGACGTGTTCTACCATCAAGCTGGGGACGTGTTCTACCATCAAGCTGGGGACGTGTTCTACCATCAAGCTGGGGACGTGTTCTACCATCAAGCTGGGGACGTGTTCTACCATCAAGCTGGGGACGTGTTCTACCATCAAGCTGGGGACGTGTTCTACCATCAAGCTGGGGACGTGTTCTACCATCAAGCTGGGGACGTGTTCTACCATCAAGCTGTGGACGTGTTCTACCATCAAGCTGGGGACGTGTTCTACCATCAAGCTGGGGACGTGTTCTACCATCAAGCTGGGGACGTGTTCTACCATCAAGCTGGGGACGTGTTCTACCATCAAGCTGGGGACGTGTTCTACCATCAAGCTGGGGACGTGTTCTACCATCAAGCTGGGGACGTGTTCTACCATCAAGCTGGGGACGTGTTCTACCATCAAGCTGGGGACGTGTTCTACCATCAAGCTGGGGACGTGTTCTACCATCAAGCTGTGGACGTGTTCTACCATCAAGCTGGGGACGTGTTCTACCATCAAGCTGTGGACGTGTTCTACCATCAAGCTGGGGAGCGTGTTCTACCATCAAGCTGGGGACGTGTTCTACCATCAAGCTGGGGAGCGTGTTCTACCATCAAGCTGGGGACGTGTTCTACCATCAAGCTGTGGACGTGTTCTACCATCAAGCTGGGGAGCGTGTTCTACCATCAAGCTGGGGAGCGATACCCTGAAGCTTGGTAGCTGGGGAGCGATGGATCATGTGTTGATCACTGTTCGTGACAACGTAAGATACATGAAGAACAATACATTGTACAACATTGATTACTTGAAGATATCATTTATAATGATAATGTGAATTGTTACGTAAGACGTTTGATCATTATGTGTGACCAACAAGATAACGTAACGTAACGTAACGGGATTCACTGACAGTCCTCCGTGAGGGTTGACGGAGCAACAGACAGGCTGGTTGGTTAGCGCAGGTGTTGACCCCACGTGACCAGACGTACGAGGGCAGCAACACTAACTATAGCTGTGACCCCAGCTAACATGGAGACCATCACATCAACCAACCATTAGATGCAAATTTATCAAATTACCAGAATAAATTACTTATAATATTCATAGTTTATAGTCACGTCACTCCACTGCGATCGGTTTTTTTCTTTCAGTTGAGGTAACGTGGTTAAGAAGCAGTCTCCACTGGACACTTTGTGTGTGTGTGTGTGTGTGTTGGGATCTGCCTCAGTCTTGAATGTGTTCTTCTCAGTTCTGGTCTCAGTCATCATTCTGTTCACATATTCTCTCCATATACATAAGAACACAGGAACATCTGATAATGTATAGGCCATTACCTTATGACAAGGTCTTCTGTTGATCTATATATTTCAATGCTCTTGTATCCCACGTAGGTTTGAAATGTATGTAATCACAAGAAGACTCTCTCCCCTCCTACTACCTCCACACACACATACAAAAACAAGCAAGAATTACTGAAATAATCATGAAACTCTTCACCCACGAATGAAAAGGAATCCTGACTGGCCCCAGTCATATTATAGACTTCTACCTAGATCACATCCCAGACATGTGAACTTGTTTTGGGCGTTGCCCACGAAACTTGTATTCCATTGCGGTCAGAAGTTGTCTGTGGTCTTATAAAACTCCGTACATTCTTGACTGCAGACTGTCAGTAGCTTCTTGTAAACCGTGAAATGTTACAGGAATTGAGAAACCCACTGGTCCTGACGTCATGCAGACAGTAAGATGTGTTTGAGAGAGCAGCAGGGGCGTGGTGCTGGCTGGCCATGCCCCATGAGTACGAGTACTGCAACAGCCGGGAGCTCGGGTTGTGGCTTGTGTGGGGAGCTAGAAGAGGCAGGAGTCGACATGGTTAGGATGTGTATAGGGTGGAAGTGTGTGTGGAAGTTGGTGCATTGTACTACTGTCACAGTGAACTACCTGAACAGCTAAATTCCAATCGATTTGTTCATCTTGCTTCATCTTTTGTAGATTTGTGTTCAAGAGGAAAATGACATACATCTGCTCCACAGTTAAGGGTCATAGACATACATAGTTTTCAAAGCAATTTATTGTTTGCATATAATCCATTGGACCATAGAAAATAATGTTGCACTGAGAATCCACACCACAGAATTAGTTGCGGCACTAATTCTGATCACGTCTGCAGTAGCATCTTGGCAAGCTGTAGCGGGAAGTCATGAATGAAACTTAAAGAGTTAGTCGTGCGGACAGACTTTCCAGTTCCCGGGTGATCAAAGTGCAACATGTGGTAAGGAAGGTTCTAAATGAGTGATGAGACGGCCACCAACACCTCGTTCTTCGTAATCCTCCAGCTCCTGCTGGGCCTTACGGAACTTGGCCAAGTTGAGGGCAGCGATCTCCTCGGCCTCCTCGATCTGCCGCTTGTAGGTCTTGATCTTCTGCTGGAGTGTATCAACCAGGTCCTGCATCTTCTCGTGGTTCTTCCTGTCTTCCTCAGACTGGAAGGTGAGTTCCTTCAGATGTCTCTCGCACTTCCTCAGGTTCTTTTGAGCTTCTGCATAGCGACTCGACTCGTCCGTCAACTGAACCTCCAGTTCATGGATGCGATTTTCCAGCTTACTCAAGGCGGCCTTGCCCGTCTTAATGAGAATATTCTCATTCTCTTCAATGCGAATCTGCAGCTCCTTGACGGTAACTTCCAGAGCCTTACGCATCTTCTCCTGAAGTTGGGAGTGTTCCTGTTCGGCACGAAGTTCGTCAGCCAAGCGGGCGGCGTCCATCATAGCCTTCTTCGCCTTGTCCTCAGAGTTCCTAGCTTCACTGACTATTTCATCAAAATCAGCCTGGTAAGAAATGCAAAAGACAAAGTTTACTATCTTGCGTATCTGGATCAAATGTGTACATAGAAAAACTGAGTAAGGAGTCATCTGACTACACAAACATTATATCTATCAGCACTTTTATCTGGGAGGAAAATTACTTACTTGGAGTGTTTGCAAGTCGCTCTCGAGTTTCCTCTTGGATGCAGACAGCGTCCCGTTTTCAGCGGTGAGTTTGTTTATAACCTCGCCAGCATCAGAGAGGTCGTTCTCAGCTTGACGACGGCCGCGGTCAGACTGCTCCAGCAGAGTTCGCGACTCTTCCAACTCTCCCTGAAGAGCGTTAACCCGACGCTCCGACATGTTGTACTGCTCACGGTACTCTGAGACAAGACGTTCCTCCTCCTCAATTCGGATCTGCAGGTCTTTGGCTTCGCCCTGGAGTTTCTTAACGTGCTTCTGCAGGTCTGCATTAGCTTTATTGGAATGGTCTAATGCGACCTCGAGTTCCTTGATGTCAGACTCCAGCTTCTTCTTCATGTGTAGAGCGTCGGCTTTAGCCTTAGCTTCAGCCTCGAGGGACGCCTGTAAGGAGTCGATAGCACGCTGGTGGCACTTTCTGAAATTTGGTAAACAAGAATGAAAACAAAGATGTTTTATATGTGTGGATCAGGACGGTGAGCGATCATATGTGAGAGCTCTCGACTGCGTCTACTAACCACCCTAATCCACACACTGGCCAGAATGAATTATTCACACATGTTATATATCTTGATGTTGTGGGTCAGTTAATAAATGTAAACAACTCACCTGGTATTTTCGAATTCTTCCTCCTTTTCTTGAAGACGACGTTCGATCTCCTGGCGAACTTGGTGGAGTTCCAACTGTGCTCGAAGCACCTTGTTCTCCTCCTGTTCCAGTGCTGTCTCAGCTTCTCGAGAGCGGCCTGCAGCTCATCCTTCTCGATCTCGTATCGCTTGGCAGTTTTCTGGGCTTCGTGGAGGGCACGGCCGCCTTCGCTGATCTGATCTGTTAGGTCCTTGATCTCCTCTGAGAGACCCTTGTTCTCACGACGAGCTGCGTCAAGTTGCTCCAGATTCTCCTCGTACGCAGCTTTGACGCGGTAGTTTTCGGTGGAGAGGTTCCGGCACTCCTTCTGTGAAGCATCGAGCTCGTTGGCAATATCGTCGACCCTCATCTTCCACTCAGCAATAATTTTGTCGCAAATCTTCAGTCTCTTCTCCGCAGCAGCGGCGAGGGTCTGTGCTCGTTCAAATGCCACTTGCATTTCTTCGAGCTCGGAGAGAGCTCGCTGTTTGGTCTTCTCCAGATTCATGTACTTAACGTTGAGTTGTTCGATCTGGGTTTCTGCCTCGTCGAGGCGGCTCGCGAGCTTCATACGAATCGCCTCAAGTTCCTCAACCTTGGCAACCACATCAGACTCGTACTTGGAGCGCCACATGAGGGCCTCGGAGCTCACCTTGGACAGCATGCGCTGCAGGTCGGCCTTGGCGTCAGTCTCCTCATCCAGCTGTTCACGAAGGCCGTCGATGTCATGTTCCAAGTTGCGATACTTTCCAAAGAGTGTAGCGCGCATCTGACAACAGAAATGTTCCAGGGAGTTTTATATTCTAACTATGACGAAGATTATGTTCTGTAAAACATTTGTATCGATATGTCAGCAATGAATGATAACCACAAGGCTTACCCTGCTCTCGTCGTCTGCAAGCTTTTTGGTGTCCTCGAGCTGGTTAGTAAGGGACAGCTTCAGCTTGGCTAGTTCACCAATCTGGTTCTCAGCTTCTTCAAGCTGTCTCAACAGGTCTGAGTTCTCGGCCGCCAACTTCTTCTTAGTTGCATCATAATCGTTGATGGTACGGTTGGCTTCATCCAGTTTACTACTAACTTCATTAAACTGATGTTGAAGTTGCTTGTTTATCTTCTCAACTTCAGCCTGTGAAAACAAAGACAAAATCAGACCAAGGTAATAATGAGGAAAGCTAGTCACTGAAATTAAGGTAGATTTAGTGAGGTTTTTGATGAAAAGATGAGCAGATATTAGAGCTTTAGAATAAAGTGAGGATTACAAACCCAGTATATCATATGGCTGTGTGAATAAGACTTTCTTGGAGCGAGACCGCGAACTGTGTAACCTACAGTTAACAACACTGGGTTAAGAGGATTCCCTAAAGCGGCTGGTAATAGTTATGTTATAGGAATATCTTTACTGCAACTACTTAAGGCTGACGGACGAGGTATCACAGACATAGTAAATCCTTGATCACGACACGCGAATAAAATAGTTCAGGGGGTAAATGGAGGCTTTGTACAAAGCTCTGAAGTTGAAGAGAAAACCAGTTTGTCACTGAACTTAAGAAAAAGAGACGTTCTGGTGGTAATGGCGTGCATGTCACTGTACTTAAACGAGTGTCAGTACAGGTCATTATAGGTTCAAGTACCGTAAAGAACGTTCAAGCTCAGGGATGAGTTCATGTGTCATATGAATTTTAAATATAAAACAGACTATGTCTAACAATTTACTGTTATATATCTCAGAGATGTGTAACATTACGTGTCCCTCACGCACTATGATCATAGTCAGCACTGAAAACTGTACCTTATCACGAGTAACCACGTCCAAGGCGACCCGGGCTGACTCAGCCTCACGTTTCATGACCTCCTTCTCCTTCTCCAACCTGAGGTGCGAGAAAACATCAGCAAACTTAAAAATGCACAAACCAGTAGCGTTAGACCGGTACTGCTGCTGGGATAGAGGTACAATTGATCATCAGATCATCAGACGTACAATTAATCTTGAGTTGTTCTTAACATAGACAATGATCAAGTTCAAGCGTTGCAATTGATTGTTAACTTAACGCAGTAAACATTAACTTACCTCGACTTCACCTTGCTGAGATGGTCAATCTGATCGGCCATCTCGGCCACAGCGTCTGTGTGCTTCTTCTTCATGAGACTCATAGCGTTAACATTACGGATGTTGCTTTCCTCGTAGTCTGTGCGGAGTCGGGCCAGTTCTGCCTCACGCTTCTTGTTGAGCTCCACCTGGGCTGCAGTGGCCGCCCCGGCCTCGTCCAGACGGTCACTCAGTTCTCCCAGTTCGCGAGCTAAGTTTGCCTTGGCTTTCTCAACTTTCCCACGAAGTTCTCGTTCGTGTTCGACGTCACCATCGAGATCATCTACCCGGGTTTGCAGTTCCTGAATGTGTTTGTTTTGCTTGGCGACAATTTGTTGCTCTTCCTCAATTTTGGAAGCCAGTGAGGAGAACTCCTTATCTTTCCGTTCAATGGCTTGTTCCAGTTCCTTTCGGCTACGTTCCAGGTCGGACACAGCCTCTCGCGTCAGTTTCAGGTCACTCTCCGCTTTCTTCTTCGCTTTCTCACTTTCTGCACGCATTTTCTTCTCGTACTCCAGAGAGTCGTCGAGCTCATCCAAATGCTGTTCAAGTTTACCCTTAAGGGTGTTGAGATGATTGCATTTATCCTCGATGGTCTGGTTGTCTTCGGCGGACTTCTGGTTTATCTCTTGAAGATGTTTCTTCTCCTTCTTCACTTTGTTTATAAGTTCCTCCTGTTGCTTGATCTCTTCCGTGAGGTTCTGGATGACGTGATCCTTGGCAGCCTTGTCCTGGTCCGCCTTGAGCATGGCCATCTCCATGTCCTCAAGTTCATTCTTCATATTACTGATCTCCTGTTCCGTTTTCTTTCTGTTTTGGGAGACTTCACCCCGGGCCTCCTCTTCTTTCTTCAAACGCTCTGTAGTTTCCTAGAGAATACATTAAGATGTTTAAAACACAACAATGAGTAGCATTTTGGAGAGATAGTTAATGAAATTAAAATAATCAACTTTTCCTCAATCAAGAACACACAGGTGAAAACTGTGACGTCATAGATTAATTCACAAATCACTCCAGTACTGCCACGAAGTAACCCACAACTTGATAGTTGAGTATTATGATGGTAACATGCAAGGCGTCTACAGCATGATGAACATTTCATTTCGTGTGTGTGTTATCTAATCACGTAAAATCATGGACACTTCCATATAATTTCCTCTTTAACATGAGAATAAAACCTTGGCCTTCCTAACGGTGGCTGGTTGATAATATCCTTAACTTTGCTCAATTACTGAAACTGGTGACGAAATGGGAAAAGATTTAGCAAACTGTAGTGCAATGCCAACTTGTAATTTGAATCAATCTTAATTCTGACAACTAGGTTGGTGTACTGATAATTTATAGCTGAAGAAAAACACAAAAAAGTAGTCAATACAAATTATTGAAAATACTTTTGAACGATTTGAGAGAAAGATATTGTGGTAGTATGTGTCTGCTGAGCAAACTTCTGTCATTCCTGTTGTAGCGACAACTCAAAATCTTGAGAAAGAGAAAATATGCGAAAATGTCACACAAAAAGCAAAAGTTTCAACTGGAAACAGGCGGTGTATCCCATCACCACTTTACAATGAACCATAACACTCGGGTGTAGTTTTTAATATATGACATTTTTCTATTTATCTTAAGGTGTAGGATCTTCCACTTATATGTTTCATAATACTTTAAAGTATTTCGTAAAGTTGGACTTCAATTATATAACCATCACCGTCCTGGATTCAAATCATCAAATATGCTTTCACTAACTTGATGAAGCATACCATACAGTGAGCAACAGGTCAATCACATCATACAGCGACGAATGAAATAGATTAGAAAATGGGAGTTAAGATTTGTACGGACGTGTAAACACTTTACCCACGTCCATACAATACTTACATTCAACTGAGCGGATGTGTAAACACTTTACTCACGTCCATACAATACTTACATTCAACTGAGCGGATGTGTAAACACTTTACTCACGTCCATACAATACTTACATTCAACTGAGCGGATGTGTAAACACTTTACTCACGTCCATACAATACTTACGTTCAACTGAGCCTCCAGTTCAGTTTTCTGGGCCTGCAGTTTAGCCTGTTTGTCGAGGAAGTCAGACATGTTGCCTTTGCTGGACTCTAAAGCCAACAAGAGATTGTTTTTTTCCTCGAGGAGGACGAGGTTGGCAGCCTCAAACTCCTTACGAAGCTTAGACTCATTCTCCAGTTCTTCCAGAGCCTTGGCGGCCTTCTCCTCGAGAGCCTTCATCTCGTCCTCGACGCGGGTGACGTGGAGGAGAGGCTTGACCTTCTGCCACAAGTTATACCAGGCCCAAGTGCGCATCTTCAAGAACTTCCTCAAGTTCCTCTGGACGATGATGAGGGCGACGCGTTGCTCCTGCAGTTTCTCGTACAGCTTGCGGCTGGCGTAGCCACGGATCCAGGCCTGCAACCAGGAGGCCAACTTGGCCAGGCGGTCATCACGGATCTCCTCCAGGGTACCAAGAACACCGGCACGGAAGAACACCTGAGACGGTAGAGAGAGTGAACAACAGATCTCTCCATATGGGCGTTCCACACTCACATGGTTATCTTGTAAACAGTGTGTCTGTATAATGATCTGCCTGAATAAGACCTCAACACGTAAAGGTGTTTGTTAATGATCCAGTCACCAGAGCCCTCTGGCCCAGCTAAACGAACTTGATAACCTGGGTTTTGACCGTATGATTCCACCGCCCATATAAATCCCCTCTTCCTAGTGCTTCAATCTGTACATCAACCAAGAAAGATGGAGGAATCAGACGCAATGTCGTCGGCAACTGGTGAGATTTAGAGAGAGATACAGTAATGAGCAGCGCTTCTGCGTTATTGAATGTGACCTGCTTACTGCTCCCATGGTCCTAGATGCTGCAAAGGTCTGAGTAAGAAGGTAATGAGTTACACTGGAAATATTAGAGTGAGGAAGGAAGGGAAACTCAGGTGAAGTACGTAAAGTGGAATCATCAGTGAGGAATCAAAAGTTGAAGTATAACTGTCGTGTATGGAAAGAAAGGAGGCAGCAAGAGTGAACCCTGATGAACACCATTATTGACACGATAAGAAGTTACTTCATGAAAGACTAGTAAGAAACCTATACATCAGGGAAGCAGATGGGAGGGAGACAGAGATGGCACCAGAGCTGAGACACTTGCCAGTAAGTAGTCTTCGAAAATTCGTGAAATTTAATCTCATTTCGCTGAGAAAAATAGTTCTCAGCAAATCTGATCAAGCGACTACTATCATGAAAAGCTTATCATATCCTACAGAAGTAGAGATAGTTCAGAAGAAGCGACTACTATCATGAAAAGCTTATCATATCCTACAGAAGTAGAGATAGTTCAGAAGAAGCGACTACTATCATGAAAAGCTTATCATATCCTACAGAAGTAGAGATAGTTCAGAAGAAGCGACTACTATCATGAAAAGCTTATTATATCCTACAGAAGTAGAGATAGTTCAGAAGGAACCGTATTTTCATCGGGAAAAAAATGGTCCAATAATGATTCAATCTAAATCATTAATGTGATGTAATGTTAGCAAGACTAGTTCTACATGATGGCAGAGGCGCTTACCTTCGTGTTCCCAAGACGGTACAGCTCCTCATCCAAGCCGGACTTATCGAAGCAAACTTTAGTAGCTTTCTTCTCGTCGCCAGCCTCCCTCATCTCCTTGGAAGCTAAGATCCTGTAGCTGTAGCAGATGACATGAGGGGAACATGAGGGTAATGAGGAAACATATTATACAATATGTATGTCACATCCTTATGTAGTATAAGAATGATCAACTAACTAAACCCTGACTGGAATATTAACATCATGGAAAGCAGCTGGAAGTCCTGGATGGAGCACGTCGACGGAGTACTTTAAATATTTTCATAAGATTCAGACAAGATGAACATGTACTTTCTCACGTTATAGTGAAACTGTGGCAAAACATCCAATATCAAATAGAAACTACTTATGCTAGTACAAATGAATTCTGTGAACTGTAACAACTGACAACTGCAACAAATGTTGAACAGAAGTAACGTAACAGGTAACATTAATCAACCAGAACTGAAGATGACATTATGTAAAGATGACTGACTGATACCAGACACGAAGAGAGGCCATTGACGTCATTGACGTACATTTTCCAGTAACCACTATAAATATTTATATAAACGTCTATATAAAAAAAAAAAGCTTTGTCATTTGGAGTCATTCTTAAATCAATTCCGTGTCAATTTTTCACAAACAAACTGCAAGAATGAATATTACCGGCTCGTGAAGTCATGGTACACCATCCTGTTGGGGAAGCCCTTGCGACAGATACGGATGCCTTCAAGTACACCGTTACAGGTCAGCTGGTGCATGATCAGGCCGGCGTCAACAACACCTGAGGGACAAGACATGAACGTCAAACTAGCCACTCAGACCTGTCCTCAATGTACCAACCATACAACGTAAGACGACACAAGTAGTGATCGATGTAGGAACTGTGGCTCAGTACACACAAGGTCCACGTAGTACCTGCAGGTCACACTTCCAGGAAGAACGTAATGTGAAATTTATGAACGTTAGATTATTGCATCTGGCAACCTTGGTACATGATGGAGTCCAGATGAAACAAAAGGTTAGACATGAACGTCTTCAGAGCCATGCGAGACAAACGTTACTAATAATTACAAACTATTCAATCCTAAGCATATATTCAAGACTATGTGTGTTTGATTTATACTTCAAATAAGACAATGTACTTTTCATTTAACTGGAGTATGAACAATGTGAAGTATTGAGCTTTAAGAATGTTCAAAAATAATACTAAAGACATTTCTAAGAACAGATATAACAAATCCTTCGTTTCAAGACCACGACTGACATTAAGCCTCCTTAATGACATAGTAAGTTGACTCCTTCAGTAATTCCTACATTTTCTCCTCTTGCCACAATGATCACTATATTTCTGATCTTTTCCACCACCACAAACATCTCGAAGCAACACTGTGGACTATTGTTATTTGTTGTGCCTCTAAGTGTGTGATCTAGATTAAGAAGGCAACATTCTCAAAGAAAATTTAGACATTCGTAACAAACATCCAAAATGAGAAACAGATGTAAATGTAGTTTTGTTAATTTGACCCAACCTGGAGACTTGGTCTCGTTGGGGACGATGCATCGGATGAAGTGGGGATGAGTAGCGTTCAGGGTCTTCATCAGGTTGTTCAGCTGTTCCTGTGGGGAGAGAACAAGACGTCGAAGTCAATTTGGTCACTGAACTCAGGTCGACAAGTCCTCTATCATAGAACATCACCTCGAGATAAAAATGTACGACCAGAAGGCGATAGTAGTGACACACCCATCAGGTTAAGACGTTTACGGTACGTACATAATGTGTATGAGAGAAATCCTCAGCCATGATTGTGTCATAACATGAAGGTGTGATGCAAGACACTTCATGTACACACAAGGTAAACTTGACTGTGGAACTCATATTCAGAACATGAAGTTCTCTGTGTTATTCACACCTGTTCTACAATGTAGAGTCTCACGCGAGATACATTATATGTTCATTATTCTTACACTATTCAAGACTTTTTTCTCGGCAGTTTAAAGTATGATGGCTATCATGTTGCTTGGTATAATGGCTAGTCTGATGTTTAGCACAAGGTCTGGTAACATGAGAACCCGAGATCATGGCACGTACCCTGTAGGCAGACGACACAGTCTGAAAACCACCAGACTTCTTGCCACGTCCTCCTGGAAGACACAACACTTAATGATCCTGACTTCTGATATAAAGGATCTTCATTAAATATTTCCCATCAGCAGAATGATTAACATATCCCATCAGCAGAATGATTAACATATCCCATCAGCAGGATAAATAATGTATGGGAAATTTTAGCAGAACTGCCAAGTAAGAATGAATAAACATCGCACCTTTGGTGTCGGCTGGAGCTGACTGGCCGGGATGATCAGCGAACAGCGTGACAACAATGCTGTTGGTCGCCTTCTTGAGCTGGTCGACCAGGGTGTCGTTCAGAGGATCCTTGTTCTTCTCAAGCCAGCCACTCAGGTTGTAGCTCACAGTACCGGCGTAGTGGACGATGGCGAAGTGGGACTCTGACTGTCCCGCCTTGGGGGGCTTCGGCTTGATAAAACACGGGGAGTTCCCAAGATGATTCACAATCAACTTCTCCTGGAAGGACTTGTCCGTAGCCTTGGGGAACATAGACTCTTCCTCGAGGATGGACAGAATACCCATTTTCTGTAGGAAGTGGACGTATTAATGCTCGTAAGATTAGTGAACATCACATGTATAGCATTATAATCATGCACCATATAGTATCCTCAGAGTGTCTCTCTCTTCTGGAGAATTACCTTCTCGAAAAGCTCGATGCAGGCCTGCAGATCCATACCGAAGTCCACGAAGGTCCAGTTGATGCCTTCCCTCTTGTACTCCTCCTGCTCCAGCACAAACATGTGATGGTTGAAGAACTGCTGCAGCTTCTCGTTACAGAAGTTGATGCAGATCTGCTCGAACCCATTGAACTGTGGACGGAGGTGAACATTTGAAATCTGCAAAGATTTGATGACATATGTTGCACTATGTATACCAACTTCACCCACTTCTTTCCCCATCCCTTTCAGTCTAGTCGAAGCTGTACACAGGCCTCTGTCTCGGTCTCTCGAGACAATGGGTTCTGTACATCTTCGTCCAGACGCTCCCCCAGCATCTCTGCCTGCGACCAAGCACATTAAAACCACTCACATCGAAGATTTCAAAGCCGGCAATATCGAGGACACCGATGAAATGGGCACGCTTGAGACCCGTCTCGAGCGTGACGTTGCACTTCATTACCAGCCACTTGAAGAGACGATCGAACAGGCCCTTAGCCATGGCACCGACGGAGTAGTAACATTGATCGACGTTCATGCCCTTGGCTACGAACTCTGTGCCGACCTTGATCTTGGGCTTGGTGATGTTCTTATACAAGTCGGCGCCGTCAACACCCAACAGTTTGGCAATCGTTTCACCGACCTGGCGAAGAGAGAATATAGAATATTACCGACTGACGTCTGTAGGATCCTTTATAATATAAGACCAACACAGTCATCTGCTCCTCCAGACAAGGTCATGTGGGTACCTCAGTGCCATCAGGTTCGGCCTGCTCCTCGCGACCCCTTTGCTTGAACTTGACCTCACCAAAGTGCATGACAACGGCGGTGACCTTGTAGACTTCTTCAATATCCACAGGACTGAAGCCCAGAATGTCGAAGGCGTCCTGGAATAAAAAGACAAATGAGGATCTACGTCACGACCGCCGACAAGACGCTTCTCCTCACCTGACTCGTCCACATCATCATCCACAACACAAGATTCCACTGTGCTCCAGTATGGCCAAGACCCACCACTCCCACACCTACCCTTCGTATTATTATCGTATTATCATTGCTATCATTATTATTATTATTATTATTATTATTATTATTAATTATTGATTATTGCTTCACTCGGTGATTACTACCCTGCAGATGTTGGGGTCAGCTGGTAAAAAAGTTCAGTACATATAACGCACATAGAGTTGGTTAACTCTGCTCCTCAAAGCTTTAGAGAGATCATAGCTCACTTATATATATATATATATATATATATATATATATATATATATATATATATATATATATATATATATATATATATATATATATATTATGTGTGCATGTTAGATATGCGATTTAAAGGTGTCAGTCAACCGTGGCAACGAGAGATGGTGTGCAGAAGAATGTGCAGCTGACACATGCAGATTGTGATGTAAAATGTGTGTAATGTGGAGAGGCACTCACACAGGAGGACAACCAAGATGGCATCAGAATGAAGAGAACTATATCGCAACAGGAGACCAGTAATATGTCCACCATGTAAGAGAGAAGAGTCAGGGTAGATAATCACTACCCTTATTCTTTTTTTAATTACCAGTATAAGACGTCAACAGTTAACACGTCTTCCAAAGATGGAGAGATAAAGCAATCAGCCACCATGACATGAGACAAAGCAAAATATCTGTGAAGAGGCGTAAAGAAACAGTTTCATAGTACATGAATGTCGAATGATTGGAATAAACAGAGCGAGGAAACTGTAAATTGTGACACCGTACGGAAGTGAGAAATGTTCAACAGCAGAATATGTTCAACAGACCCCCCCCCCCCCCCCCCGTAGCAGAAGGTTCTCCCTGTACAGCACAAATAGGTTACATCATGTACGTGCTCTTGTGAACACACATACGACAGAGAGACATGAATACATACTCGTGAACACCTGACATGAGCTGCAGTGTGTCTGTGTATGGTTAAGACATGGCGAGGTTTACAAACATAACTATAATAACACTGGCTCACTAACACACATACAGTTATCACATCACAAACACATCAACTTATACCAAAGTTACGATCATCTAACATTTGTCCTTATATTCATATCTACATATTCCTGTTTACTGAGGAAACACGTTTCATTAATTAAGAGCTATCATAACTATTATGTGAAGACCTTATCTGGTCGACTCACTTCGTGGTGTCATCTGACTGTTCCTTCCTGCTGCTAACATCACACTGCGCTCCACACTCGCCTCCCTCCGTCGCCATCCACAAAGTGCCACTTGAACATTACATCAACACGGTTCCCATCACGAAGATCAACCATAGTCTTCCTACTCTGAACACCTGCTCAATTTTCACGTCTTTGGTTGTTTATTATTATTCTTATTATCATTATTATTAACTATTATTATTATTATAACTGTCAATGTTGTTATTATTATTCAGTCTATATTCCTTTCCCATCGAAAAGAGATGCTGACCAAATTTACTATTGAATGATGTGACCATCTTGATTGTAATGACTCCACTATAATATCCCTCCTGAATGAAAAGAAGATAGTTGTCCCCTCCTTCACTCCGTTTTCTTTGTATCTGTACCATGTTTATTTACAGGCATCCTTGAGGGGAGGATATTATTAACAAAATTCTACCGCAATGACGCACACAATCTACCACAACCTTACCTCACACCCATTTTCTCCCACCACGTCCGCATCCACCATTTCCTCCATTTATATCAGCTGACACACCGTGCATCTCCATCCTTGTGGTCTGTACCTCAGTTAACACCTCAGAGCTTTACACAATGTTTATCGTTACGTGTTGGGTAAACATGTTTAATAATCAATCAGGCCTGAAACATGCGACACAGAGTGACCCCAAGGTTAACTGGTACACAATCATCACTCCTGATCAACATGGATACAAACTGATCATAATAGTCATCTTCCATGTAACGTTAAACCTCCCGGCCAGTCATTCATCTACTCTCTCTTCCCTTCCCATACTGTACCTGCACTTCTGCTAGTTTTAGTTTATTTTCTCTTTTTTTTGGCACAGGCTTATGCAAACTGACCTTTGTATCATCACATATCAGCATCAGTCTTATAGTGTACATGGTACTAGTAACGTTGTATGAGCCACATACTTCCCTCACCACGAGCAGTTTCACCTCAGTATCCAAGTGGTGCTGCCACACAAGGACCTCCTGTTTTCGATCCAAATTTATAACTAAATCTCACGTAATGTAACAAACTTCATCATGTACTAAACTACCACACGAAAGATACGGTAGGAATATGTAGATTTCCAATACCTTCGTCATGGTCAAACTAAGGCCTTTATATACTTGGCAAAATTCTGTCTTATCTTTTATGATGAATAATGATGAACAAATTTGTCGATTATTTCTTTACTGCGTCTCATGTTTCCATGTTCTCGAATGTTTTCAAGAAAGGCTATTTGCAACCCTGTTCCTTCACTACAATTCTAATTAAATTGAATTCACTCCCAAATGTGTGTGTGTGTGTGTGTGTGTGTGTGTGTGTGTGTGTGTGTGTGTATCATTGTAAATCATGAACAAGGGTGAACAGTTTCCTGTCATATAAGGATTAACATTTGCCTGGCGTGAGGGCCGTGCTGGGGGATGAACCTTGCCCTACACATACCATACGACTATTGCTCAAGGAACATTCTACATGATCGTTAATCTGGCGAGATATGGCATTAAGTATTAGTCATTTGTTAGTCAATATGTATTAGAATAATGTTATGTCAGATAACTACTGCAGTGTAGTTACATTGCTATCATCTACAGCGAATCATTTCGTCAGTCCGTCTGTTTCTTTATCAGCTTTGGACTGCAGCATCAGACACCTAGCAGACGTACATGAAGCTAGTGTATGCGGGACAAATACCGGTAAAGTCTCACGATTTTTTCAATATTTCATCCCACAATATAAGTCTCGAAACATCGATATAGAGTTCCATACTCTATCGATGGTGGTAACCATGGTATGAAGTTCCCACCACTCACGTGACAGAACTGCATGTCCTCCTTGTCGTCGATGGAGGGGACAGTGACCTTGCCCTGGGACACGTAGTGATAATCGTAGATGTCGTTGCTAAGGAAACACATGGCTGCAGACAGGAGTAGTATACATGAAAGGGAACGTTACCATTTACATTTTAGATATGCAATGACCTATTTGATGTTAGTGAAAATACAGAATTGCCCAGGCACCTATCATACAACAGATGCTCTTGAACAAGTAAAGCAAATAACCTTCAAGAATCATCAAAACTGATCTTAACACGACGTTCACCGGCTTGCTGAAGGTACACGGTTACAAAAACAAATGTCTTATACATTTCGCTGAACATTCATCTCGTATATTCGTTCAGTTAGTGTCAATGCATCCCTATATGTCAAAACTAGTAAATATGACTACACCAAGGAAATCAGAGCTCTTTATGTACGTTTTTATATTGTAATATTTGGTTTAGTTACCTATTGCATAATTTCTATTTTCTCTAATGACTAAACCATAGAAAACGCAACTATACCTTACAACGGGAACTTCTTTAGATTAATCCTGTAACTTCCAAACACTACAAAGTTATCATTTATGCTATCCAGTGCTGACAACACCATCATTAAGTAAGTACATGGCAAGAATATGAAGATATAAAAGGTATTGTATGATCATTTATATATTTGGATCAAGTGAATTTTCATTCCCATTTAATATACTTTCTCTTTATATCAGTTTCATATTCTCAGTTGACTATCAACACAGAAAACGGGGCTTTACTTAATTTGGTGGTCATTGTTCAGCAGATCCTTGGCAATATTTTCAGATATGTTTATTTTTAGCGTTTTTTTGTCTCCCTAGAACGCCATGTTGTATATATCTGTACGTGATCATGCGTCAAATTCTTGAATCCTCTCAGGTTATAAGAAGACTACGAGTTAAAACACTGCCGGGTTAACTAATGTCCGGAAATCTAATTTACTTTAAGGGCAGACTGTATACGAACTGATAACAAATCTCTGATAAGGAACAGGAAATCTTCTAAGCCATTTTGGAATCAAGTAATATTCAAAACTCAGATCCTCATGGAATATTTCAAATATTTGTGATTAACATCTGTGATTGGTTGAAGGACGTACCCAAGAATTAGATCTTCATATACTGTAATAAAAAAGGGAACAAGCATGTTTGGGGATCATTTATAATGGGATTATATGCTTTTACAACAGCAGAGTTGTAAGTCGTTACACCTGCCCACTCCTTACTTCAGAACCACATTTACTATAACTCTTTGTCTACGTTCAAATTGCTTTAACTTTTAAGTCGAAATAGTTTTATCTGCTTTTCTGCTACAAGTGTGAAAGGGAGTTCTGGATTTATTTTTGCCTTTTAGATTGATGATCTAAAAGATAATTGCAAGAGAAATGGTTCAACCGTAAAGTTCTGCAATGAATACATCATAATCATCATATCACCACAGGTCATCAATATCCTGGTAAATATTCTTGTAAAAATCATATTCATTACTCTTTCCAAATTTGTTTTCTTACAACTATAGACTAATAATCCTACAAAAGAAAGCTTTTAGTCGGGAAAATGTCTACTTCAGTTTGAACACTTACGTTTGATCATCTCAACCTGGTCGGACATCATCTCGTAGAAGATGTGGTAGGATCTCTCCAGGGACTGCTGGGAGATGACACGAGCCTTCTCCAGCAGGTAGACCTCAATGTCAGCACCAGACAGCTTGCCATTGGGTTGGAAGTGGATACGGATGAACTTACCCTGTGTGGTAAATGATTAAGAGTCAAATTAGGTCGACCAACAAAGGCTCATGGAGAATAAGAACATATTGTGAATTACTTGGTGT
Organism: Panulirus ornatus; assembly: GCF_036320965.1. Lineage (NCBI taxonomy): Eukaryota > Metazoa > Arthropoda > Malacostraca > Decapoda > Palinuridae > Panulirus > Panulirus ornatus. Next base: position 14,167,535 of record NC_092285.1, read on the forward strand.
GGTAATATTTTGTGTCATCAGAGATGGAGTTGAAGGTGTACTTACAAAGCGGGAGGAGTTGTCGTTACGGACGGTCTTGGCGTTACCGAAGGCCTCCAGTACGGGGTTGGTCTGGATGATCTGGTCCTCCAGGTTCTGCAGGCAAGTGTCATAAATACTTTACTAACACGTCTCCCAAGACAGTAGGTAATGCTGCACTACATGTCGGTCAGCAATAGTGATTCAAGTGAGACATAAGGATAAGGATGCACAATATTACATGACTAATATCACTGCAAGTAATGAGACTTGCCACTAAAGAACTAATCAGTTGGTGTATGTCATTCTCAGGCAGCCTAGACCACTGGAAGCCACTGGTGGTATTATTACCTGTTTCTTTTCCTCAGTCTTCTTGGTGGTGGCGCCGACGTTGGCGAAGTATGAGAGTACCTTCTTGGTGTTCTCAGTCTTGCCAGCACCTGACTCACCCCTGTGTAGTGAGTAATATCTTAGTCAGTGGGAGATACAAAAAGAACGATACATATCACTTCGAGAAGACAATTTCCCAGTATTTTCATAAAGAGAATTACCTAGCAATTTCAAGAAGAGAATTACCGAGAATTAATGGCAATAATGAGACAAACTCTTGTGTAAACCTTGATAATATTTGTGGCAGTTGTGGGTGTGGGCTTTGTTCAGCTGTTCCCCTTACAAAACACAAGTTAACCCACGCAACATTCCTGCTAAGTCGCATGATCTGTATGTGTGTGTGTGTGTGTGTGTGTGTGTGTGTGTGTGTGTGTGTGTGTGTGTGCTAGCATTTTCTATATACCTGTTTCAAATGTTTAGTATATTTCTGTGTACGTGTGTGCATGGTGCATACGTGCGCTTTGTGTGTGCCAGTGTAAGTGCCTATATTATGTTTAGTTTATAAGTACTTGTTTTACTCTCTACATGGAGGGATCTTACACTCACGAGTCCCCCACAAATCTCGAACATTTTTTTCTTTTGTTATACAACTACTTCACCTCCTGTATTATGCCCACACTCTCAATATTCTGTCTGTTATCGCGCCAATCTATTCCCCTCATACTATAGAAGTACTTGTTCAAATTGGTCTAACTTTTCTTAATTTTATGTTATGTCCTTTGCTTGTTCTGTTGCATATTTTGAAGAAGTTTAAGAACTTCCAACTTGCCGCCCCTCTCTGCCAGTAGTAAACAAAGTATTGACCCCAAACCTTCACTGCTGCACATATGTAGGCTCTCGTATCTATGTGTCTCTGTATATATGTAGGCTCTCGTATCTATGTGTCTCTGTATATATGTAGGCTCTCGTATCTATGTGTCTCTGTATATATGTAGGCTCTCGTATCTATGTGTCTCTGTATATATGTAGGCTCTCGTATCTATGTGTCTCTGTATATATGTAGGCTCTCGTATCTATGTGTCTCTGTATATATGTAGGCTCTCGTATCTATGTGTCTCTGTATATATGCTTGTTTTTCTCTTGTTATTGTTAATGTGTTTGTTTGTCTATGAGTTTTTATAAACAATTTTACTTACGTGATAAGCATAGACTGGTTTTCCGAACCTGGAAAGAGAGGAAAAATATTTAGCTACACTCTTGGTTAGGTTACTTACACAGCATAATCATTTCCCTGAGCCAATCTTCTCTACGTCACAGAAACATTTGCATCAGTGTATGAAGCCATCGAGTTTTGTTGAGGTTTGTCTACATATAAAAGTTCAAAATCAATTACTCACCCTGGATCATGTTCATGTAGGCGCCGTCGGAGATAGCGAAGAGATGAGGGGGTACCTCATTACGCCTCTTGCCCTGGTAGATCTGCACCACACGGTTGGTGTAGATGGGGTAGCGCTTGTAGGGGTTCACAGCGATGCAGAAGAGGCCGGAGTAGGTGTAGATGAGTCTGGCGACGTAGCGAGCCCTTAAGTTATAAAGGACGGAGGCATCATTGAGGTAGGTCAGGTTGGACATGTCCTCACATTTCTCAAATTTAGGAGGGTTGACCTGCTGGACGAGGTCCTTCTTGAAATCCTTGGTCTCACCACCAGCATAGACGGTGATGAGGTCGCCCTTGGTGCCCTGGATCTCACCCTCGACAAAGCCTTCCTTGTCGTCTGGAATCCAGCAGGACTTCTTGGGGTCGTAAGGCTTGGTCTGGTCCTTGATCTTCTGTTCCATCGAAATGAAGAGGAACTCGGTGGGGTCGGGGTCAGGACCCGTGGACTTCTTGACGTGTCCAGGCATGGCGGTGGCGGCTGATGGTACGGGTGGTCCCTATCTGCTGGTGACTGCCTGGGTGTGGATCCTTCCTGGAATAGTACAACCTCGAATGTTTTCCTGTAAGGTACTGCACACACTAATGATTACATACAATTACGAACTTGTACACTCATACATACGTACAGACACACGATGAATAATACTGAACCGCACACAGGTCTTCTACATATGTAATCCATATACAACTTAGATCTGGGATGTGAATAGAACTTAAGCGTAGTTTCTATACCCACTTTACACTTAGAAAAGACACAGACACTGAATCACTCCTGCACTACGTCACTTGCATGAAGCACACGCAACGCTTCCGTCATGGTACATGACACTGAGACTGGAAGATACGTATGGATATTGTCCAAGCAGGAACATGGTTCAAGCAAGACGTCTTTTCGTAAAACGAAACACCGAAGACTCGTAACTCCTTCAAGTGTCCTCTTCTCCCGTTTGTTTACTTACAACAAATTTCACAGCAGGACAGGAGCACCTGCCAACCTTCCCGCGCTCACACCAGAGACCATCTGAAAGTAGCTCTGCAAAACTACCATTACCGCGTAAGGTGAGAGTCGTGCGGGTAAGTTTCCCACCAGGCAAGAATAGCAGCAGCGGGCGGGCGGACACAACAGTGGACATCATGTCTGAAATGCCTCAGACTTGGCAAACCAGAGGAGGAGCTGCCACGGTGCCCAGCAGTTGTGACTTATTCATACAGACATCCAAACTTGAGGAAAACATGACGTTACGTCAGGACAACACTTGTGTGTTGTACTTCACAAGACTCAACAGGACTGGGAAGAGAGAATACAATAGTCTGTCCTCAGTACAGTAAAAGGAGTATGACAGACGACCAGAACTACGAAGACACATCGCCCAGTGCAGACACCAGCAAGATGTGTCATACAATACTGGAACGAAAATTGACAAAGTAAAACGAGCAACATCGAGGAAAATGGCAACATCGGGTTCAACCAGGAAGAGGAGCAGAAGATGTGTTCTTGTGGGGAAAATTATTTTTAGGAAATTTTGTGAGTGGAATGAGAAAACATACATAAAAAAACTTATATTTGGATAAAACAATCAAAGGAATGAAAACACTATAGGAAATGCTATGTTCTGAAAAATATACTATTAAACATCAACTCATGAAGCCTCATACTTTCACTGTGAATACAGAGACAAGGAAGTACGATTCCACAACTCTAGTACGAACCTTCAATGAATAAATGTATATGAAATGATGACGAGAGACAACACCTGTTGTTGACCCAGATGATGCAGCTGTTGGGAACAGATCTTAATAATGAGAGCAGATGCTACACACAATAAAACGTCGAAATTAATGAAATGAAAACACAAAAGAAAACCTGAAGCCACCATGCTGCACAGCAACCAGTTAAGCCTTCCAGAACCCACATGTTCACCAGCTCAAGCCTTCCAGAACCCACATGTTCACCAGCTCAAGCCTTCCACAACCTACATGTTCACCAGCTCAAGCCTTCCAGAACCCACATGTTCACCAGCTCAAGCCTTCCACAACCTACATGTTCACCAGCTCAAGCCGTCCAGAGCCCACATGTTCATCAGCTCAAGCCGTCCAGAACCTACACGTTCACCAGCTCAAGCCGTCCAGAACCCACATGTTCATCAGCTCAAGCCGTCCAGAACCCACATGTTCACCAGCTCAAGCCCTCCAGAACCCCCATGTTCACCAGCTCAAGCCCTCCAGAACCCACATGTTCACCAGCTCAAGCCGTCCAGAACCCACATGTTCACCAGCTCAAGCCGTCCAGAACCCACATGTTCATCAGCTCAAGCCGTCCAGAACCCACATGTTCACCAGCTCAAGCCGTCCAGAACCCACATGTTCACCAGCTCAAGCCTTCCAGAACCCACATGTTCACCAGCTCAAGCCGTCCAGAACCCACATGTTCATCAGCTCAAGCCGTCCAGAACCCACATGTTCACCAGCTCAAGCCGTCCAGAACCCACATGTTCACCAGCTCAAGCCTTCCAGAACCCACATGTTCACCAGCTCAAGCCGTCCAGAACCCACATGTTCACCAGCTCAAGCCTTCCAGAAGTAAAGTCGTCCGGAAGCTTTAAGTACTTGACGGTCAAATTTACTGTGGAGGACACAAGCTAGCAGAATATGACTAATGACTGTAGCACAGTCCTCACACCTCTGTACCCAACTGTAGCACAGTCCTCACACCTCTGTACCCAACTGTAGCACAGTCCTCACACCTCTGTACCCAACTGTAGCACAGTCCTCACACCATTGTACCCATCTGTACTCAGACAGTAGTAAACACATGTTCATTTTAAGAAGTAGATTTTGACATGTGTGCATGAATCACGAGGAACCGGAGATTCCAAGGTGGTAAGTCAGTTTAATGTGGAGGAGCTGAAGGTCCTCACACGGACGACGGGTGTAACACGATCCCCACACACACACACACACACACACACACACACACACACACACACACACACACGACGGAACGAACAAGAAATACGGCATGAGGTGCACAATTAACTCAGACATTCATTTTCTTTTTTTTCTTGTAATGGCCACTTAAGGTGGTCGTCTGGTCATGTAGGAACGGAAGAGCCACGTGAAGAGCACCGAGGTAATATGACACCCAGGGAACATGATGCTGAGGGAAGGATCATTGGCCAACACCAGGATAATATGGGAGCTAAAACCTGACATCATTACCCGCCATGCAAGACGTGCAACACAGCCAGACCTCGAGCGAGCAGACATACACCTAACATGCAGGAGGTGAGGATGTGTTACCCTGGCTGCAGGTCAGACGTGCGAGGGTCTGGGTTCACGTTTGTGCCGACGGCAGCTACCACACACGGCCACGCTAACGCCCAGGTGATTTGGGCTTGACTTGTATCAAGTGCCAGGGTCAGTAAGGGTCCGTGAGCGTCCAGTTTTCATAACACCTTCCGTTCAATAATGTTCAACATCATCCGGTGTTGTGGATCACACATGTAAACTCTTAACTGGCAGTACAAGGATGAACAGCAACGTTTGTTTACGCTTCTTTGCATACGTAAAATATGCTACACATGCGCATGCAGTGGGTTGGGTTTTTGTACGTGAAATACAAGAGGTTTTATGCTAAACTTTTTGACTTAACTTTAAGCTTCACGTTTTCTTTGTTATAGGAATGTGTTATTAGTAGCCTAGTTTAATGTAGTATTGTCATGATGATCCTGAGCATCACACACAGCATCACACTCAGTTCTTCCTCATATTATCATAAACTCACAGATTCATTCCACCGACACGTCGGCCGCCTAGCTGTAGATGAGGCTTACTATAATAATCTTGGAGCCGCCCACAACATTGTCATGGTGTGGCCCCCACACTTGCCAACCTCTCCTCTCTCCTGCTGCTACACACGGTCCCTGAACCACTTCCGCCCACCACATACCACTAAACTCCTCAATATTACCTTCATTTTCAAGTCTGTTACAAAACGAGAATTCCTGCATTTAACGATTGGAATCTGTTCATTTTCCTCACACTTCCCTATCCTGCTCAACCAATCTATGTATAGATTACTTAATTTAAATGTTCATGAAAGTGTCGTAGCTTCAGGGGAACTAAAAGTGTCATAGCTTCAGTGGAACTGAAAGCGTCATAGCTTCAGTGGAACTAAAATACCTAAAAAATCAGTTTAATCTTACTTCCATTTTCGTTTCCAACCCTCGAGACATAATTATGGCGACCAAAGGTTTAAAAATACACGGACGGTCGGTCGGTCCTATGTTGCCTACAGCATCATACTTTCCCTTAAGTTTTTGTTCGATCATTTGACCTTCAGGAAACCTCTTGCATATCTAACGTCTGCTCGACTTATGCCTCCTGTATGCTGACCTCAGGTACATGGAAGTAGTCATTATCTGCTGGAAAGATGTGCCGAGTTATACTCACAAACACATGGGTCATATCCACAGGGAGAGTGTAAGTGGTCTTATAACTACCCTGAACAATTAAAGCTGTTCATAATTCTTCGATAGGTGGTTATAACTACGCGATGATGCCCTAACATCACCCTAACAGTCGATAGACATAAAGGTCAAATAACCAGCCATTTCGTTAACAAGAGCCATTCATGCGGTGAGGACGCGTTTGGTCTCTGCATCATCTTGAACAACTTGTTGGTAAGTACCAACTTGACCTTGACCATCTCACCAAGTATGGCAGTCGATATATCTGAAGGTCAAACAGCCATGTTTTCTGATGCCTTAAGGATATCTTGGGATTTTGGCTTCATAACATTGCAGAGTCGTGATACAAGCGAGCCAACACACACTACCAACAATATATGAACTCATCTTCAGACATCTGGTTGCAGGTTGAATGATCTCATCCCTTCACCAAACTATAATCTCTCTTCCAACTTCTTGTGTTTTTCATTCGTCAATAATTGTGTAATTTGTATAATTCTTTTCCTAATTTTGCACAAAATTTCATATGCATCCCATCCCACTCTTGCCTTCGAACCCCAAGACATTGTTAATAGTGCTGTGATAATGTTCGTTCCTCCAGTGCTGGTGCGCCGTTGTATCACTTTATTGAATATTCACTGTACATCATCATGCAAAGTCAAGAGAAACACTATACAGCACAGCACGTCAGCTGGTGGATATGTTCGCCTCCATCAACCAGCTTACGTGGTCTTAGTGAGGCACGTCCGCAATTCCAGTGGATTTCATGAACGGTTTTATCTTCTATCTGTCTTATCTCTGTCGTTTCTTTCATATAACTAGACTAACTTTAAGCCACTTTACATTCACTGCCTCTTATTGCCTCACATTTCCCATTTAGAAATCCTCAAGTGTTTTTGTCACGTCTCCCTCGCATAGTAACTTGGGTCTTCTTAGTCACACATCAACCGACACATCCAGGTCAAAAACTGTCCATTGTTCCCTCACATGTGTCCACGGATCATCCAATATGCTTCAGCCAGTTCCAGACTCTCTGCTACTCGTTCAAAACCCCATAAGTGCTTACCTAACCTCCACTCAGTAAACTCGTCGTCTACAATCTCAAATTCTGCATCGCTTCCATGGAAAAATAAAAAAAAAAACTTCCTTAAACCAGATTCTACCAAAGTTTTCGTCAGTCTCCCCAACAAAATCTGAAAATCAAGTGTCCTCGGTTAAATGGTGTTGGTGGCAGGACGTCCTTTGGCAAGAAAGAGAACGGGAACTGCCAAGGTTGTTGAAGTGTGTGCCAAGTGGCAGTAACTCGAACTACGGTGAAGAACACAACGATATCTTGATGCTGTGCCAGCGTCAACACTGTACACTGGGTACCCGCCAGGCTACCGCTACAGGAAGATTCCAAAAGGTAAAATACGTGTCGTACGAGGAAGACAAGTGACGAAGGAGGAAGTTGTGTACGGTCCAGGGACGGGGGACTTGTTAGGGCTGGCAACTGGTAACTCCTGATGGTCATGACTCCTACGCTATATATTAACCCACAACCTAGGAGATCGATCTTGTAACAATATACAGCAGTTGTTGAATAAAATCAACATGGGTGTACGATATCATATATACACCACGACTCTTGATTTATATACCTTGTTATGATCATATATACACGACTCTACATGCAGGTGTCAACTCTCGTCAGACAACTGACACAAGGAAGATGTGTGTCTGGACACAGCAGGAGCAACAGACACGGCAAATATAACCAGAAAATTTGATTTAATGTTTTACATGTAGCGTAAACAAAGATTTTTTACATGGAAGTATTTTCCATGATGTTAGACGAGATACTTTAGTGCTGTATAACAGGATGTTTGGCCTCGTAAACATAATGGTTTCAGACACACGACAAAACTAATATCTTCAATATTTAATCATTGATAATAATAATTCTTTAAGAACGACTATAAACAGGTTAACGGGCATAACAAGACACTGTACGGTCGATACTAAGATTATTACGTTCTTACTGTGTTATAACACCAACTTCTCTCATTGGCTTCCTCAAAACTCAATACACGAGCCAGCGTCGACCATACTCTAGTCTGAGAAATAATTAATGATCTTTGGTTTGTGCAGGAGATGTGTGGACATGGAAGACTTCATTACTCACAGGTCAGCACTGGGTGTGCACCCAGGTTTTCGCGCCAGACCGTGAGTTCTTGACCTCCACGAGATCCCGGCAGACAAGCGACACTTTAAAGGAATTTACAGACAAGGTTCAGCAGTTGTACCAACTGCCTCGTTACCTGGCAACCTCATGCCCGCACATCCCTCGCTGGCTGCCAGTAATACGTTAATTATTCATATCATTATGAATCAGACGCATTTTACCTCGCGTTCTGATCACTGCGTGTTGACAACAACGTATCATGTTGAGACGTGTGTTCATCATCTGGGTAGAACACAATGGACGCACATCATCCGCTTCCTTAAATATTGGTTTTGTTTTCTGTTGTCTCAGCATTTGTGTACCATCAGTAGCTGGTACACACACCCTCTGATGCGGGTGTCGTAGGACAATGTTACTCTGCCACTGGACTTACTACACCCACGAAGAACACTTGACCACGAACCTTAACGATTGTGTTGCAATGGTAATCAACACTGATGTTTTGGCAGACATTATTATCATCAGACCGACCGACCGACCCACCTTCCTATATTAATAGCAAATAAGATGTAAGTGAACGAAGCAAACGTTATCAATATCAAGGACACTTCATGAGAAACATACATTCACATGTATGCAGTGCAGTGCCTCCCCAGCAGGCAGGTCAACCCTTCCTACGTGATAACGGAAGTACAATATCAACGTCAGTTATCACTTACAGATAAACCCAATAACTGCTATGTTAAACTCTTCCTTGTGTGTTGGATCATCGTCAGGGTTAAGACCGACCTCGATATGTTAGGTAAGACACGTGATAACATGACACTGTCACATAGATCGGACGTTTCTGTCCAGGTGAACACTGAGTTATGTCCTCCCTCCACGATCATGACGCATTCATGGCGTCCTCCCTCCACGATCATGACGCATTCATGGCGTCCTCCCCTCCACGATCATGACGCATTCATGGCGTCCTCCCTCCACGATCATGACGCATTCATGGCGTCCTCCTCTCCACGATCATGACGCATTCATGGCGTCCTCCCCTCCACGATCATGACGCATTCATGGCGTCCTCCCCTCCACGATCATGACGCATTCATGGCGTCCTCCCCTCCACGATCATGACGCATTCATGGCGTCCTCCCTCCACGATCATGACGCATTCATGGCGTCCTCCCCTCCACGATCATGACGCATTCATGGCGTCCTCCCCTCCACGATCATGACGCATTCATGGCGTCCTCCTCTCCACGATCATGACGCATTCATGATGTCCTCCCCTCCACGATCATGACGCATTCATGATGTCCTCCCCTCCACGATCATGACGCATTCATGGCGTCCTCCCTCCACGATCATGACGCATTCATGGCGTCCTCCCCTCCACGATCATGACGCATTCATGGCGTCCTCCCTCCACGATCATGACGCATTCATGGCGTCCTCCCCTCCACGATCATGACGCATTCATGGCGTCCTCCCTCCACGATCATGACGCATTCATGGCGTCCTCCCCTCCACGATCATGACGCATTCATGGCGTCCTCCCTCCACGATCATGACGCATTCATGGCGTCCTCCCCTCCACGATCATGACGCATTCATGGCGTCCTCCCCTCCACGATCATGACGCATTCAGTGGCCACAGGTCTAGCGCTGGTACAGGTACGACTCTTGGTTATCAGACATAAATCTTCAAGAGAACAACAAGTCATGATCATCTGGTATGTTATTACATGGTCTGGTCTAATGATCAAAGATGGGTCAGCAGCAGCAAAGTCTACTGTGCATGGGCATCACATGGTACCATCCAGCAGGTCAGAGCCACGTTAATGGTAATAATGGTTTTGGATATTTTCATACGAAGTTCCTGGCCATTGTTAAGTTGACGCCCAAATGGCATCTTTCCACGTTGTTTTGACATTCGTGTGTCATTATAAATGTCAAGTGATTTGTTACCTTCACTCTCTCACAACCTAACCAATAACAATGATTTTTTTCTTTCGCAAAACACGAGTTAGATTAAGTAACCCCCAAACCCCCCAACCCCCCACAACAAAATCGTAAGGGTTAAGTTATGAAGATAAATGTCATATAGTTAAAGTTTGTTTACGAGTGTGGAGGAATGGTTATGTACAAACATTATACCACAATGGAAATATCTACAACGTCGGTGTAATGAGGCTAATCACCTAACAGGGTCATTACTGGTCGCCATCGTTACGGTACATCACTAACCATCAACAAAACTATAACACAATCTTTTGATGTGGAATATAACTCGACAACCACATACGCTCACTCATGTGTCTACAACGCATCACTTACCTTCATCTATCATCGTCCACTGTGAGGATTTAACCAGAAAAAAAAAAAAATAGTTCAAAAAATGCAGATATTAATTGTGTCTGGAAAATCTGCTTCTTGATTACAAGCTATCTGTTGACCGGGTATACGTGTGTGTGTGTGTGTGTGTGTGTGTGTGTGTGTAGCATTCCTTTCTAACTTGCTACATGGCGACGGGATTTGGACGGTATCCAGTTGAGGGTTTCTCGCATTATTTTGGGACACCGCAACACCCAGACCCACTAGGCTGGGGATATACGTCCTCATGGCTAGGTACAACTTCCTATGGTGAAGATATACGTCTTCAAGGCTAGGTACAACTTCCTATGGTGAAGATATACGTCCTCATGGCTAGGTACAACTTCCTATGGTGAAGATATACGTCTTCAAGGCTAGGTACAACTTCCTATGGTGAAGATATACGTCCTCATGGCTAGGTACAACTTCCTATAGTGAAGATATACGTCTTCAAGGCTAGGTACAACTTCCTATGGTGAAGATATACGTCCTCATGGCTAGGTACAGCTTCCTATGGTGAAGATATACGTCTTCAAGTATGCTAATCTTTTGTTTAAAAACTTGCCTATTTTTTCAAGTTATGTATTTATTGTTTACCAAGTGGTGACCAGAAGAAGCTGTTTTCATAATGATTAATAACTTATGTTTGTCTCCAGAGGAAACACACGACATTCCACATCTGAGTCAGGGTTGAACTGTAATTACATGCCGGACGTTTGTCCAACTTTAAGACACAATTTACGCGACGACAGTGTTAAGAAAACATCTTTACGACAATGTTTACAGACTTGTTTACAACTAAGTGTTGCCCGGAGGATCATCAAACGATACACCAACATCAGCCAGGAATTAAACTTTCCTGGAACGAGGAACCAGCGATCATTACTACCACTTTAGTGATATTCATCCATCTTACACTTATCACAAACTTAGATTTATTATAATCGTACATTTATTATAATCTGAGGAACATCAATTGAATATGGATTACAAAATCAATGCCTCCAACGAGATGGTCTAAACACACGATTTGCACATCCACATGTGCCAGGTGAGGATTTCCCTCAAAGGCTAACGCGGGAAATGGCGAATATTATCAATATATATATATATATATATATATATAAAGTAAAAATGCAGATACACAAACGGTTAGGATACGAGTGTACGTGTTACGACCCTTGGGGTGGATCACAACAAGAAACATTTAACAAAGGCCTTAAATATATGAACTAGTTACTGTTTACAATTGTCCAGTTTCATACGAAAGATTGCCTTGCTATAGCAGATCAACCAGGAAATGCATAAACACTAACAAATACGTAAACAATATATTGACCCAGATTACCAACGATGCAAGTAACTGAACACACACACATGAAATACTCTATACATCATATACACAATGTACAATGGGAGAAAAGTCGAAGTGGTAGAGTCTATAACAAACACTAAATATGTACACACACATCATGATAACATAATCACAAACAGGAACAACTTACCTTAATAACAGTAGGCCTCCCTCTCACCGTGTGGGGTACACACACACTCCACCACAACAATGTTATCTCCTACCTGTTCGACACCAGCTGGGTGAACCTTCGTCCGTTCAGAAGTAATCAAATATAACTTCAAACTTCACTATAAACACGGAACTAAACTTTCACTTTTACAAGAAAGATACATAATTACAAAATACAATAAACAGTTTGTAGTATAAAGATAACATAAAAACACAGTAACATGATAGAAGCTTCACTGACAAGTTCGAAGCTTCAGACCCTCCACTCAGGACAGACACAAGTCGAGCCTACACGAACGTTCGTACGTCTCCAGCCACCAAAAACCTAGTCAGAGAGACAGCCGTAAAATATCACATATTTTGATAAAACTAAATCATTATAATTCCCACTTTTTTTTTTTATCAATTTTTGGCAAGTATGGAAGAAATGAAATAAGGAAATCTCTTATTGTATTGTACAAAAATCTTACTTAACACTTCTTTAGATAATTAAAGTAATCTTTTAACAAGTATGCAGTGTGAACAATATATTCCACTTAACCAAGCTGACTGACACAAGCATTAACCAACAACTATTTCGATTTTATTAAAACTTTATCTTTGTATTACGCAAATATCTATAAAACACAATATTAGTGACTTTTCTTCACTAGCAGCGATGGATTTCAGTATAAGGTTTTCCATTCTGTTAATCATTTTTGGTATATATCTATCTTGCCAAGATAGCTTGCTTTATGTGTATGACATGACACATCTTTAGTTCTTATCTTTAAAAAATTAGGTGAATCTTGGGACTGTTAACCCTTCAAACGTTGGTTAGTGTGATGTCTATATATAGGGACAAGCCATTTTGTCTAGTAGTTCTGGATAATTTGGGATAACAAACTGACATGCAAATGCATCTAGCTTTTGATTGCACTGAAAATTATGATCTTTAAACATCTGTGAGGACTTAAGAACATCCGTTCATTAATATAAACTGGAAGAGGGTTATCTTATTGTTTGTAAGGCAGGAGCTTTGTACATTATAATGAAAAATTTGTATCCATGTGATACAAGGTTCTATAATCATAATGTTCACATGAGAATATGCCAGCCACTCTGTGAACATATCAGGCCTCACGGGAACCTTGTACATATGACATCCTGCTTTATATTGAGACACTACACTAATGCTGCGGACTTACGAGTTTTTAAGTCAAAGTTGAATCTTTGTGAAACAAGAAATACGTAGAATTATCCCATTATTATCAATGTCCATCAAATCGCTTGGCGTGTTATTCAGAGCATTTTCAAATTTACTCAAACTGATCTCATAAGAACAAAATGATACGATCTACAGAGTTTTTCATTACAAATACATGCTCATTAACAGCATTCACATACTGGCAAGGAGTCAGGATAGACTCCATTTTCTTCGATGACTAAACGAGAGAGAACGAATTTTACTCTCGTGGGGTAACTCTTACAATGACTAGCTACAATGCTAAAATAGATGATCCCAAAAATACACACTTCACAACGTTTCATCTAACAATAGTATACGATAAAAGTAATGGGGTCATAGTATAAGTTAAATGCTAATGGTGTTAGTCTCGAGTAGGCTTGTGTATTGTTGGTGGTAGTGTCAAGTAGGGTTTTATAATGATATTTAAGTCTTGGTATAAGAGTGACAGAGTTAATGTTGGAGAGTGAATGCATGTCTGAGGAAGGATGATTCTCCTTTTTGCCCTCTAATTACCTAAATCTACATACTTTTGTAAATTGATTATATAGCGATGTTTGCTACTTATCTACTGTTAGCTGTTCAATTGATTTATGAACAGGTCTCCTCTGAAATCTTGGGTGTGAGTATTGAGCCATGCAGAATGGTGTTCGGTAAATATAAAATACAAAATAATAAAACAAAATCATACCGATTTTACTAACGAACAAATCGGCTGAGAAGATAGACATACTGGTAAGGGTTTTATGTCTTTATTGTTTTTCGAATCTTTCATGATAACAAATGACAATCAAATGTGCAGATTGAAGAATTTTGCTTTTGTACAAATTTGTTCTATAACTTCATGTTAAGTTGAAATTTCTATTGATATCAAGGTCGGTCGTGAAAGTTTGACGGGAAAAGATAATGACTTGTGTTTCAAGAAACTTGTAATCCTGATTAGAAAGAAATAACATTTTATAATTTATCTGCATGTCATATACCATTGTGATAATTTATCTACATGCCATATACCATTGTGATAATTATACTCGATTCAAAAATTTGCGACATGTGTGTTAAAGTTTGTCCTCTGTCACTACTGCAGATAGCTGTTGTCTATGAATGTCGCAGTCTCCTTTGGTTTGAAGTGTAATGACAAAATGGATTGGAAAGATAGTTACAAACGTGAAATTTCGTCATAAGGTGTGTCTGTCTGCGCATGTGTGCGCGCGCTTTCGTGTATAGCCTAGGTGACTGGCACACGTTCTGAAAAATGCAATTCATGTTCATTCTGGTATGTAACATTATTATGGACATTAGATGTTGGTATAAACTCGGCTAAATGCATGGACTGTTTGGTAGGTTAATGACCATAACACATGAGTCACTATAAGCCATGGATCGCCTAGGATAGCCTCCTCTCTCATCCTCAGTAGCATCAGGAACCAACAACTGAGCCTCTGACAGGAAAAAAAATCCTCTTTTAGTTCCGTCAGCTCCAACTCCTGGAGACATAATAGAGGAGGAGAGGATTTTCAGCCTCTCACTCTAGCTCCTCTTATTCGCCTTCCTCAACAATCGGACGATGCGTGGATAGTGTATATATATATATATATATATATATATATATATATATATATATATATATATATATATATATATATATAGTAACATCAAGGAAGTAAGGACATGCTTGAGTGATCTAAGAGTTTGTGTTCAATATGCACAAAACTCGTTTATATTTTGACTGATTCATTTTGTGTTTTAGTATCTGTAACGCAGTTGCTCAAACATGTTTTCCTGCTCGTCTCTCCGCCGGGCTGTTATGTTCACCTGTAAACCTTATCGGGGTTCAGGTAAGTCCTCAATCCCCAGCCGTGCCCAGTTATGAGGTTTGTCTTCAAAGCAGGTTCTAAATGCTTGCTCCTTTCATAGACACACGTGAGGTAAAAGTAACAAATGATATGATTTAATATCTCCTCTTCATTCACTGTCATATACATTTAGATCCATTTTCACAAAAATAATGAGATGATCGACAATTTTTTCTCATGTTCGTGATAAGATGTTGTGTACTCCAAGTAATGTTTACCATAAGTGAAGTAGCCGTTCCCAAAGAACATTTCATGTGATTGAGTTGCCTTCAGCTTCCCCTGTAGCCTTAAAGAACCTGTGATACTGAACTCTGAACGGTCGTCACGGTCCTCTGCCGAAGTGTTCGGTCCTCGCATTCCTCGAGCTCTTGTTGTGACTTCCGGAACTTGGCCAAGTTGAGGGCAGCGATCTCCTCGGCCTCCTCAATCTGTCGCTTGTACGTCGTGATCTTCTGCTGCATCTTGTCAACCAGGTCCTGCATCTTCTCGTGGTTCTTCTTGTCTTCGTCAGACTGGAAGGAGAGTTCCTTGACACGCCTCTCGCACTTCCTCAGGTTCTTCTGGGCATCTGCATGACGACGGCATTCATCGTCTAGCTGTCCTTCCAGTTCGCGTATGCGGCTCTCCAGCCTACTTAAAGTCGTCTTGCCGGCCTTCTCAGCAATAGCCTCACTCTCTTGAAGACGGATTTGCATCTCTCTGACGGTGACTTCTAAGCTCTTGCGCATCTTCTCTTGGACCTGGGAATGTTCCTGTTCAGCACGAAGTTCATCAGCCAGGCGGGCGGCGTCAATCATGGCCTTCTTGGCTTTGTCCTCTGAGTTTCGGGCCTCGCTGGACATTCCGTCCAGATCAGACTGTTGCATAAGAAAACATAAGATGTTAAGAACATTGAAGTGATACAAAGGAATGTTATATGTGGGTGAACAGATGGTGTGCATAGATATGTTTACGTGAGTCACACACGACTTACCTGAACAGCTGCGATTTCACCCTCAAGTTTCCTTTTAACAAGAGCGAGAGATCCATTCTCAGTCGAGAGCCTGTGCATCTGTTCATGAGCATCAGCCAGATCGGACTCAGCTTGACGACGGCCTCTGTCAGACTGTTCCAGCAGAGTTCTGGATTCTTCCAGCTCTCCGCTGAGGGCGTTCGCTCGGCGCTCAGCAACACCGTACTGTTCACGGTATTCCGAAGCAAGGCGTTGCTCTTCTTCCAAACGCATCTGCATGTCGTTCATATCGCCTTGCATCTTCTTCATATGTTTCTGCATGTCAGCGTTGGCCTTGTTGGAGTGGTCGAGGGCAACCTCGAGTTCGTTGATGTCAGACTCCAACTTCTTCTTCAGGCGAAGAGCCTCAGCCTTACCTTTAGCCTCGGCCTCCAGGGAAGCTTGCAAAGTGTCGATAGCGCGCTGATGACACTTTCCTGTCAGTAAACAAGAACGTTTATGTATGGAAGATAAATATAACAAACATATACTCATTATGGCCAGACAAGGTTAGAAACAACATAAATATTTATTGTCTGCATAACATATATGACTTACCGAGTATTCTCGAATTCTTCTTCCTTTTCATGGATTCGTCTCTCGATTTCTTGTCTGATTTGATTCATTTCTAGCTGACAACGGAGCACCTTATTTTCTTCCTGTTCAAGAGCGACCTCGGCTTCCTCGAGAGCGGCCTGGAGCTCCTCTTTTTCGATTTCGAAACGCCTTGCGGTCTTCTGGGCTTCTTGAAGGTTTCGAGCGCTCTCGCTGCTCTGATCCGTGAGCTGCTTGATGTCGTCAGCGAGGCTCTTGTTCTCGCGACGAGCAGAGTCAAGATGTTCCAGATTCTCCTCATAAGCAGCTTTGATGCGGTAGTGCTCAGTGCAATAGTTGCGGCATTCCTTCTGAGAGGCATCGAGTTCGGCTGCAAGATCGTCCACCTTCATCTTCCATTCAGCGATGATCTTGTCAAAGTTCTTCATTCTCTTCTCAGCGGCGATGGCTAGTGCCTGAGCACGATCAGCCTCCATCTGGAACTGTTCCAGTTCGTGGCAGATGTGTTGTTTGCTCTTCTCCAGGTTCAGGTTCTTGACGTTGAGCTGTTCGATCTGCGCCTCAGCTTCGTCAAGACGTGCAGCAAGCTTCATGCGAGCGGCTTCAAGTTCCTCAGCTCGAGCAACACCTTCTGTCTCGTACTTGGCGCGCCACATCTGTGTTTCGGCGGTGGACTTGGTCAGCTGACGAAGCAAGTTAGCTTTGGCGTCATTCTCCTCATCCAGCTGCTCTCGAAGGCCTTCAATTTCAAACTGCATGTTGCGGTACTTACCAAGAATAGTAGCACGATTCTGTGGGAGGAAAACCATATTGGAACTGAAGAACCGTAAAGAATTCTCTCTCTCTCTCTCTCTCTCTCTCTCTCTCTCTCTCTCTCTCTCTCTCTCTCTCTCTCTCTCTCTCTCTCTCTCTCTATATATATATATATATATATATATATATATACTAATTCTTAACCACACATCACCATGCATTCAGAAGAAGAAATATTCTGTCATTTCTGTTGATCTTACTCTCAAGTTCACATCTTCCTGCAAGTTACACATGAAACTTCATCCGACCATCACATACATAGAGGCAGATTGTGTTGTCAATCTCAGTTAACGTGCCTCGTTTTCTTCTACCGAGTCATATTTCTTATTGCTGTTCTCACAATTCTTCCTAACATTTGACATGCTTCTCTGTATGTGGCATTATGTGTCATGTGGTAAAGCGTGTGTGTATGGTGTGCACGATCTCGTAGATTTGAAGATAAAGAACTATTCTAGGATGAATGTGACTTACCCTACTCTCTTCGTCGGCCAATTTCTTCATATCATCAAGCTGGTTAGAAAGGGAAAGCTTGAGCGTCGTCAACTGGCCAAGCTGGTTCTCGGCTTCCTCAAACTGCCGAAGAAGGTCAGCGTTTTCCACGGCCAACTTCTTCTTAGATGCGTCGAAGTCATTGAGAGTTCGGTTTGCTTCGTCGTACTTGGCACTCATTTCGTTCAGCTGTTGTGACAGTTGCTTGTTGGCCTTCTCAGCAGTAGCCTAGAAAATATATGTCGGG
Organism: Panulirus ornatus; assembly: GCF_036320965.1. Lineage (NCBI taxonomy): Eukaryota > Metazoa > Arthropoda > Malacostraca > Decapoda > Palinuridae > Panulirus > Panulirus ornatus. The sequence continues at coordinate 14,186,022 of NC_092285.1, forward strand.
GGTTATGGTGTGTTTTGAGTCGCTCCTGATCTGTGTAGTGTGTGAGAGTCCTGCTGAGCCAAACATGTTCTTTAGTTTATTACGAAGATGAAAATATATATCGTCTCAAGTGCAAATGATTATGAGTTTGTGTGGAGGTTGATTTATCTACATTGATAGTCTTCTATGTAATGTGCAAGATTTGTAAATCACTTTGCGTCTCATCAGCATCACGTAAGATTATCTATACTGTAGAGAATGGTTGAAGATATTCCTGGATGAAGAGTTATCTTGTCTGTCATTCTTTGTTTGAGTAAATACTATCATTATAATTCTCTAAGTTATCATGTAGATAAACATACTCATTAACTCAAGCAGATGGGCCCATTAGTGGCCAGCCAGCAGGTCTTCTGTTACTTGTATATTGTATATGTTGTTCAGGAAAATATTCAGGTATGATTCTGTTCCATCAGTGAATGATTGCTCTAGCAGCCCTAAGACTGCGCTCTGACACTGTGTGTGTGTGTGTGTGTGTGTGTGTGTGTGTGTGTGTGTGTGTGTGTATTATCTTGACATCTGAGGAACGTAAGATAAGGAAGGGTACAACGTTACAATCTTCAGACAGAGTTACAAGTGGAGTGAACATGTTGTTCTTACCTTATCTCGAGCCAGAATGTCCATAGCAGTCCTAGCACTGTCGGCATCTCGTTTCAGGGTTTCCTTCTCCTTCTCAGCTCTGTCGTATGGAAATGACTCATTAGTGACCGTCATTAGTATTAATCTTTCCTACAAAAAGGTCAATCGTGGTCATACCTGTACTAATATATAAACATATATGACGTCATGTGTTATTTTATAATTCTGCTGTCATAAGAGTACGTATATTTACCTGTCATAAGAGTACGTATATTCACCTGTCATAAGAGTACGTATATTTACCTGTCATAAGAGTACGTATATTCACCTGTCATAAGAGTACGTATATTTACCTGTAATAAGAGTACGTATATTTACCTGCTTTTCACCTTGTTGAGATGGTCGATCTGCTCCGCCATTTCGGTGACGGAATCATTGTGTCTCTTGCGGAGGAGGTTCAGGGAACTTTCATGCTTGATGCTGGTTTCCTCGAGGTCACGACGCAGCTTGGCCAGCTCAGCTTCACGCTTCTTGTTCAGTTCGATCTGAGCAGCGGTGGCGCCACCAGCCTCGTCCAGACGCTCGCCCAGCTCAGCCAGCTCACGGGTTAGCTTGGATTTTGCCTTCTCAGCTTTACCACGAGCGTTCCGTTCGTGTTCATTTTCATGTTCGAGTTCCTCGACGCGTGTCTGAAGCTCCTTGACCTGCCTATTGAACTTAGAATTCAATCCTTGCTCCTCCTCAAGCTTGATAGTCAGAGCAGTAAACTCTCTGTCCTTCCGCTGAAGAGCATTGTCCAGTTCCTTGCGCGTGCGTTCAAGATCAGACACAGTCTCCTGCGTCAGTTTAAGATCGTTATCAATTTTCCTTCTCATCTTGTCACCGTCTCCACGAAGCTTCTTCTCGTTTTCTAGAGAATCTTCGAGCTCATCAATAGCTTGCTCAAGCTTACTTTTCACGTTGTTCAGGTGAGTGCACTTGTCCTCCACACACTGCAGATCTTCAGCCGTCTTCTGGTTGGAGCCCTGGAGGTGTTTCTTCTCCTTAATGACCTTGTTAATCAGTTCTTCCTGGTGTGAGATCTCCTCCTGCAGAGTGCGTATCTGATGATCTTTGGCAGCCTTGTCCTGCTCAGCCTGGTGGACGACTGATTCCATTTCCTCGAGGTCATTCTTCAAGTTGCTGACGTCTTGCTCCACCTTCTTCTTGTTTTCAGCGAGTTTAAGACGGGTTTCCTCCTCTTGCTGAAGACGCTCGGTGATCTCCTGCAGATCAGAAACACTTCACTGTTATCATCTACAGGAATAATATACGTCACACACACACACACACACACACACACGGACGGAGGACGGACGGATTCAGAAATCATAAATCTGGAGACGTTTTCAAGTAAACGAAAAAATAAATTTTGATGATTTTAAGTGAAGAACAAAAGGACAGGTTTCAAGTGTAGTTACTGACACTTGGTAAATCCCGTCATGTTAGAGATAGTAATTCATAAATAAGTTCATCGTTTTGTATTTATATTTTATATACGATTTGTTTTGATAATGTGTTTCATAGGAATGTTCATGCCAGATACACAAGACAAGATACAGATGACCAAGACACCACATCAGCGTGTCCAGCCCACACGAGGCAATGTGATATTTAAGTAGAACATTTGTAATCATTTGGCTGCCTTTTTTCATCAACACATGAAACTTTACAAGCCTCATATATATATATATATATATATATATATATATATATATATATATATATATATATATATATATATATATGATAAAAATGTGTGATATGTAATATGATAACCCGTACTTACGGTAAGTTCGGCCTCTAGTTCTGCCTTCTGACTCTGTAGTTTGGCCTGTTTATCGAGGTACTCAGACACATTGCCCTTGGTAGACTCGAGAGCGACTAGAAGATTGTTCTTCTCCTCCTGCAGGCGGGCCAGCGATGCCTCTAGTTCCATGCGGATTTTAGATTCGTTCTCGAAGTCTGCTTGAGCCTTGGCGGCCTTCTCCTCGAGAGCCTTCATCTCGTCCTCGATGCGGGTGACGTGGAGGAGAGGCTTGACCTTCTGCCACAGGTTGAACCATGGCCAAGTGCGCATCTTCAAGAACTTCCTCAGGTTCCTCTGGACGACGACGAGGGCGATGCGTTGCTCCTGTAGTTTCTTGTAGTTACTTCTGCTCATGTGGCCTCGGATCCAAGCCTGCAGCCAAGTGATGAGCAGACCCACACGATCGTCCCGGAATTCTTCCATGTTGCCCAACACACCAGCACGGAAGAACACCTGTCACGTACACCAACACAAATAACACACCAGCACGGAAGAACACCTGTCACGTACACCAACACAAATAACATGGCTCTCATCAATACCAACTGCTACATACGTCATCAATACCAACTGCTACATACGTCATCAATACCAACTGCTACATACGTCATCAATACCAACTGCTACATACGTCATCAATACCAACTGCTACATACGTCATCAATACCAACTGCTACATACGTCATCAATACCAACTGCTACATACGTCATCAATACCAACTAATACATACGACATCAATACCAACTAATACATACGTCATCAGTACCAACTGCTACATACGTCATCAATACCAACTGCTACATACGTCATAACGTCTTGATATGTACATGTGTCTACAATATGTTACATTCTATACTACAATTACATGTAAATGTCATGAACCAACAGAAGCACTACAGTAATTATAATTCTTGTTATTTAAGATAACAACTGCAAATGACATGTTGTAAATCCTATTGTTCAGTAAGATGGAATGTCTGATGTAATTGCACTTTGTTGGTGATGGCAGGATTGTTAATTAGAATCTTTCAGAATGTGGCCAAAGATAACGGGCTCATAAAACATATAAACAAAAGACTAACGAACCATTCATGAGGTTACCTGACGAGGGTATTGGGGTCTTGCATGAGTTAATCATAATTGTGAGTAATGGTGAAGGATTATCATGTATGAGTTAATCATAATTGTGAGTAATGGTGAAGGATTATTATGTATGAGTTAATCTTAATGGTGAAGGATTATCATGTATGAGTTAATCATAATTGTGAGTAATGGTGAAGGATTATCATGTATGAGTTAATCATAATTGTGAGTAATGGTGAAGGATTATCATGTATGAGTTAATCTTAATGGTGAAGGATTATCATGTATGAGTTAATCTTAATGGTGAAGGATTATCATGTATGAGTTAATCTTAATGGTGAAGGATTATCATGTATGAGTTAATCTTAATGGTGAAGGATTATCATGTATGAGTTAATCATAATTGTGAGTAATGGTGAAGGATTATCATGTATGAGTTAATCATAATTGTGAGTAATGGTGAAGGATTATCATGTATGAGTTAATCATAATTGTGAGTAATGGTGAAGGATTATCATGTATGAGTTAATCATAATTGTGAGTAATGGTGAAGGATTATCATGTATGAGTTAATCTTAATGGTGAAGGATTATCATGTATGAGTTAATCTTAATGGTGAAGGATTATCATGTATGAGTTAATCTTAATGGTGAAGGATTATCATGTATGAGTTAATCTTAATGGTGAAGGATTATCATGTATGAGTTAATCATAATTGTGAGTAATGGTGAAGGATTATCATGTATGAGTTAATCATAATGGTGAAGGATTATCATGTATGAGTTAATCATAATGGTGAAGGATTATCATGTATGAGTTAATCATAATTGTGAGTAATGGTGAAGGATTATCATGTATGAGTTAATCATAATGGTGAAGGATTATCATGTATGAGTTAATCATAATGGTGAAGGATTATCATGTATGAGTTAATCATAATTGTGAGTAATGGTGAAGGATTATCATGTATGAGTTAATCATAATTGTGAGTAATGGTGAAGGATTATCATGTATGAGTTAATCATAATTGTGAGTAATGGTGAAGGATTATCATGTATGAGTTAATCATAATGGTGAAGGATTATCATGTATGAGTTAATCATAATGGTGAAGGATTATCATGTATGAGTTAATCATAATTGTGAGTAATGGTGAAGGATTATCATGTATGAGTTAATCATAATTGTGAGTAATGGTGAAGGATTATCATGTATGAGTTAATCATAATTGTGAGTAATGGTGAAGGATTATCATGTATGAGTTAATCATAATTGTGAGTAATGGTGAAGGATTATCATGTATGAGTTAATCATAATTGTGAGTAATGGTGAAGGATTATCATGTATGAGTTAATCATAATTGTGAGTAATGGTGAAGGATTATCATGTATGAGTTAATCATAATTGTGAGTAATGGTGAAGGATTATCATGTATGAGTTAATCATAATTGTGAGTAATGGTGAAGGATTATCATGTATGAGTTAATCATAATTGTGAGTAATGGTGAAGGATTATCATGTATGAGTTAATCATAATTGTGAGTAATGGTGAAGGATTATCATGTATGAGTTAATCATAATTGTGAGTAATGGTGAAGGATTATCATGTATGAGTTAATCATAATTGTGAGTAATGGTGAAGGATTATCATGTATGAGTTAATCATAATTGTGAGTAATGGTGAAGGATTATCATGTATGAGTTAATCATAATTGTGAGTAATGGTGAAGGATTATCATGTATGAGTTAATCATAATTGTGAGTAATGGTGAAGGATTATCATGTATGAGTTAATCATAATTGTGAGTAATGGTGAAGGATTATCATGTATGAGTTAATCATAATTGTGAGTAATGGTGAAGGATTATCATGTATGAGTTAATCATAATTGTGAGTAATGGTGAAGGATTATCATGTATGAGTTAATCATAATTGTGAGTAATGGTGAAGGATTATCATGTATGAGTTAATCATAATTGTGAGTAATGGTGAAGGATTATCATGTATGAGTTAATCATAATTGTGAGTAATGGTGAAGGATTATCATGTATGAGTTAATCATAATTGTGAGTAATGGTGAAGGATTATCATGTATGAGTTAATCATAATTGTGAGTAATGGTGAAGGATTATCATGTATGAGTTAATCATAATTGTGAGTAATGGTGAAGGATTATCATGTATGAGTTAATCATAATTGTGAGTAATGGTGAAGGATTATCATGTATGAGTTAATCATAATTGTGAGTAATGGTGAAGGATTATCATGTATGAGTTAATCATAATTGTGAGTAATGGTGAAGGATTATCATGTATGAGTTAATCATAATTGTGAGTAATGGTGAAGGATTATCATGTATGAGTTAATCATAATTGTGAGTAATGGTGAAGGATTATCATGTATGAGTTAATCATAATTGTGAGTAATGGTGAAGGATTATCATGTATGAGTTAATCATAATTGTGAGTCAGGACTTCACGAGGGGAGGGACTCCTTGTTGGTGGAGTAACACAATGAGAGAGTTATTGTGAACATACCTTAGTGTTGCCCAGCCGGTATGTTTCTTCATCCAAACCGACCTTATCAAAGCAAACCTTGGCCGCTTTCTTGTCATCAGAAATCTCGGACATTTCTTTGGAGGCCAGAATCTTGTAGCTGAGGGAGGTTACATGACAGACAATATGTAAATACTTCACATATTGATGGCATATGTATCCTCACTGGCTATAAGATGATGTAATATAGGTACACAACTTCATGTCACCTTACTTTACACAACTTAATACATTTGTTTAATAAATGTATAATATGACTATCTTATGATAAAGTCAATGTATAATATGACTTATAAGTCAATGTATAATATGACTCTTATGATGAGATAAATGTGAAGAATCTAGTATTAGCTGAAGGTATTGTTAAAGGTGAAATTCACAGCGAATTTGATGGCAAACTAATGATACAATAAAGGTACGCAATAACGACTTAGTGTTGCTTACCTACATTAAGTTGTGTTAATACTATTGATATGTAATTTCAAGTTGATCATTATTACTATTATTCTTATTATTCATTATCATCAAAGCCACACAGTAATTACGACCAGTAATACCTACATCAGAATTGCGTGTTTATCTATCTTTTTCGTTATTCATGCAAGTATATAAAACATCAAATTACCGATGCTTGAAGTCATGGTACACCATCCTGTTGGGGAAGCCCTTGCGACAGATACGGATGCCTTCAAGTACACCGTTACAGGTCAGCTGGTGCATGATCAGGGCTGCGTCAGTCACACCTGAGGAGGGAGGGAGACAAGAGAATATAATAACGAAACAGAACAGTTCGCTTCAGATAATCAGTCTTGACTGTAATGGCTCGAGCAAAGTTGGAATATGAAGCCTGTTGATGACAGATATTTCAAGAACGGTCCCTGAGGCAGGAGTTATGACAAGTCCTGTTTAGTTGTTAACAAAGGAACAATTTAACATCTTCACCCAACCTGGAGACTTGGTCTCGTTGGGGACGATGCATCGGATGAAGTGGGGATGAGTAGCGTTCAGGGTCTTCATCAGGTTGTTCAGCTGATCCTGTGGGGATGAACACGACGGGAGAATGTAGTAGTGATCATCTGGGCTACGATAAGTGTACTTAATTCGAAGTAGTATACTTGAGAGATAAAAGTATCATAAGAAACATCCAGAGTGACGTAAAAGTTATGAGATTTTATGTAACGTATAAAGATCAAGACAAGAACTGTGTTTCACCAATGGCTTTGTGAGCGACTCATGAATAAGATGGGTACACAAATAAACATCAGGCAAAGTAAACCGCTTTACTGGCATATTGTGTGGTATGTTGTTATATGTATGTTCCAATAATGAAATTTATTAACGACATCACAAAAGTGGGCAGTGTTGACGAACACTTCATGCCTGATATGAACCAGATTTAGTCTGAGGATATTCATCGTTCCTCAATCTGTTGTCATCGTTAATGCTGGATAATGTGTCACATGAAGGTAGTAACTCAGGTAAGACAATACTTACCCTGTAAGCAGATGATACAGTCTTGAAGGAGCCAGATTTTTGGCCACGTCCACCTAGACACAGAAACACAACTGAGATACTGTTTGTGGTATTAATGTTTACATTACATTTATCTTCACTTGTCAGTTGATAATTATCAGACTAGAAACAAGATATTCGTTAATTAGAATCTGAATCACTTCTAATTATCAATATGTTGAGAGAGAGTAAGGAAAAAATGCGCATATCCTTAAGTAAGAATATTTTTATTCCTTTCAAAGTAAATGAGTGAGGTCGGGGAAACATTGTGTTAAGAAGTCGTATTGACTAAATAATAATAATTGTAAATAAACTAACTTCGCTTATTGATAACCTACTAACATGAATGACTAACTGTAAATGAAATAACTTGGTCTATTAATAACATATTAACTGCGTCTGTTGAGCACAGTTAACAAACATTACCCATGTGTTAACCACCTTTACTCTCAGCTGGTGCTGACTGTCCCGGATGATCAGCGAAACAGCAACACACTCAGTGCGTTCGAGGCCTTCTTTAGAACATCGACCAGGGTGTCGTTCAGAGGATCCTTGTTCTTCTCGAGCCAGCCAGTCAGGTTGTAGCTCACAGTACCGGCGTAGTGGACGATGGCGAAGTGGGACTCTGACTGTCCCGCCTTGGGGGGTTTGGGCTTGATGAAGACAGCAGACTTGCCAAGATGGTTGGCATTCAACTTCTCCTGGAAGGACTTGTCCGTAGCCTTGGGGAACATAGACTCTTCCTCGAGGATGGACAGAATACCCATTTTCTGTAGGAAGTGGACGTATTAATGCTCGTAAGATTAGTGAACATCACATGTATAGCATTATAATCATGCACCATATAGTATCCTCAGAGTGTCTCTCTCTTCTGGAGAATTACCTTCTCGAAAAGCTCGATGCAGGCCTGCAGATCCATACCGAAGTCCACGAAGGTCCAGTTGATGCCTTCCTTCTTGTACTCCTCCTGCTCCAGCACAAACATGTGATGGTTGAAGAACTGCTGCAGCTTCTCGTTACAGAAGTTGATGCAGATCTGCTCGAACCCGTTGTACTGTGGGGGAAATTGGGTAGATTAAATCATGTAAGGTAAAAATAGTTATCATCACAGAAGTAACTTCACATAATGTTCCGGTTGAGACAACTCACAGTATGGCTATCATACCTCCGTGTAAATATCTGTTTCAAGACCAAACTTTATCGTATACGCAAATCATCTGAGAAGTATTCATAAGGTGATATGTGCTCTCTATCTAGGAGTTATCTTTAAAACATTCCAATATATCTTGGGTGGATTATATGCATACATATGCAACTATAATGAAATATGATTTCATAGGACATGTGTTCATGATGCATTAAGATACTGTGAAAGGCAAACACGCCACACTTTCCTGCATTCTAAAGGAACGATGAAGGAACACATAGTGTAATCATGGTCATACCACATGAGTCAGTCATACTAGTGAAATCCTTCGTTACTTACATCAAAGATCTCGAACCCGGCAATGTCGAGCACACCGATGAAGGAAGCGCGTTTGAGGCCAGTCTCCAGGGTCACGTTACACTTCTGCACCAGGAACTTGAATAGACGTTCATACAGGCCCTTAGCCATGGCACCGACGGAGTAGTAGCACTGCTCCACGTTCATGCCCTTGGCTACGAACTCAGCACCGACCTTGATCTTTGGCTTGGTGATGGCTTTATACAGATCACCACCATCAACACCCAGCAGCTTAGCCACTGTGTCGCCGATCTGTAGGAAAAACAAAGAATAAATTACAGTAATACAGAAGCTAAAGATTTGGACGAGATCACGTAATAGGAATAATTGTTTAATTACAAGAGTATATATATATATATATATATATATATATATATATATATATATATATATATATATATATATATATATATATATATATATACATATATGCATCCACGTATATATGAATAGTATGTACATTACCTCAGTGCCATCAGGTTCGGCCTGCTCCTCGCGACCCCTTTGCTTGAACTTGACTTCACCAAAGTGCATGACAACGGCGGTGATCTTGTACACGTTTTCTATCTCTTCAGAGGAGAAGCCCAGGATATCGAAGGCGTCCTGTAATGAATGAAGGAAAATATACAGATCATGAAGGTAGTAAACAAATATGGCAGACGCTGAGAGCTGGTGCAGCTCAATGAAGATGGCGGGGTATAGAGGAAACGAAATCATTGTTACAATATCATCTTCCAACACAGTCCTCCTACCTTCTACATGACTATAGCATTGGCGGACCCACGCCTGACAACATTATACCATTAAGGGGACTAATATATACTGCTATGAACATCATTATAGCACTAAGCACCCCCCCCCCTCTCTCTCTCTCTCTCTCTCTCTCTCTCTCTCTCTCTCTCTCTCTCTCTCTCTCTCTCTCTCTCTCTCTCTCCACACTTGCCACATTGGAGCCAGACCTTTGCCCTGTGGTCCAAGCTACGGCTCACTTCAGGTCCCATCATGGTACCATTCGGTGAGACGTTCATTCTCTCGTATCTGTAACATACTCACTCCACCGCCTCACAGTCCTCTCCACTCACCCACCGCTAAGTACGACAACCTTTGTTTTGATTCACAACTGCAACCATGCGTCTCCCTCATTCACCCACCAACTTGTGCAGCTTCTCATCCGGGTCCGCCACCAACACCGTAACATCTGGTTATAACAACGGCCTCACCTCCCAACACCACTTGCTCTGAACCAATCCTGGTGTTACTCAGAACCTTACTTGATCAAGGCTCCTGTAGCCCAAGGCTGCGCTACTAACTGTAGCAGGGAACTGTAGACTTCATCGGAGTGAAAAGTTCTTTGATGAGCTGTGCTCCCAACAACACAGTCTCAAGCTGGCGGAGTCAGATAACACACACACACACACACACACACACACACACACACACACACATGGAGGTTGAGAAACTCACGTGACAGAACTGCATGTCTTCTCCGTCGTCGATGGAGGGGACAGTGACCTTGCCCTGGGACACGTAGTGATAATCGTAGATGTCGTTGCTGAGGAAACACATGGCTAGGTGCAGAAGGAAGGATTTGTTAGAATGAGATAAAATAAGATGAGAGACGCTGTTGTGTAAGACTTTATAATGGAATACTTAATTATTGAAGATACGAATCGTTTAATCAGATTTCATAATGTAATACACAAATCTAACAAATGTTGCACTAAACAGAGCCAGTGATAAGATAGTCAGATAACATGTAGTCATGTTGTATGTTGATGATTAGTAATGTGTACTTGTGTAGTTGTGATCAGATAGTCAGATAACATGTAGTCATGTTGTATGTTGATGACTGGTAATGTGGACTTGTGTAGTTCTGACACACTTGAGTAAGTCCTCCTCCTGTATTTTCTCAGTTATGAACACGTTATCCACAAACGGTTAACATATCGATCACATGTCGTCTCGTTCATCGATACTGCAGCCACATATGGTCTCAGATTATGTGGTACAATGAAGCATTACTATGATACGGGTGGCGCTCACCTGTGATAAACGTAGACATTGTAATCTTGGTGTCAACCTTATGCTGTAATCCAGAAGAAAACAATTACTGTCACACATGAAGACTGAAGATGGCTCACATTAATTGTGTTATGTCAGTAAATTCTCCAACACGTTCGGTATTAAGGAAAGTAAAAATATAATGCTTGGTATGATGGTCAGAAGAGACCTTTCATGAGTTACTGGTTATGAGTCATATTGATTCATACGGTATGATGTTACTGTAATGATTAATGAAAGACCATTGCTATACAAGAGAAACATTGTATCATTCATTAGTATTACTGTATATCTTGCATTCATAGTGTATTATTCATTAGTATTATTGTATATCTTGCAGTGAATACCATTAGTTCATAGTATATGTTGCAGTGAATACCATTAGTTCACGATATATGTTGCAGTGAATACCATTAGTTCACGATATATGTTGCAGTGATTAACAAAGATGTGAGAGGTTAACTTGTGTGGCTGTTGTGTTCACACGACCATATGGTATTAAATTCACCAGGTCTCAACGGCCGGGGGTCTGGCTAAGTGGCCACAATATCAAAGCTCTGACTTTAAGCCAACTGCTAATGCTGAAAGAACACTGAATATCGAATATATAAACAGGCAGTATTTCTGTTCTATGACATCGGCTGCCAGAACTTAGAGATATTTATTTCTAGCTCATTACAGTGCAGTCAAGTAGTAGTCAGAGACAAAAATTTCTGCGACACGCTGACCGAAAAGCACTTAGCCATCGAGATCTGATCCCTCCCTCCCTCTGTCTGTCTCGATTGGCAGAGACAAAGGTTCTCTGTAGCTCAGACTTGACGCCCAAACTGGGTTGCGGCGCCCCAAGTATGTCCCACGAGTGTTGTTCGTCTGTACACACAGCCATGTCATACAGCTGATCTGTGAGTCGTAGGAACCTCAGCTGCAAGTGTACATTGCGTGTAAATGTTACGATTAATAATTACTTATAAAAGATGGGTTTCCTTCCAGTCGTTACAGTGTTGGAGGCAGCAGAAGGTTGAGGTACAGAGTAACTGATGGTCATATACTCAGTTAGTTCTAGTTATTTCTTGTTTACAATTTAAGCATCGTAATATGCTAGAATACATAGGGATACGAGGATTAAACATCTAGATATATACACTGTATGTACACAAACAGCGTAAGAGATACATGCAAAGAAAAGTATGAGCTTAAGATAATATGTTAAAACGATATTTTCTATGGCTTCGATGGAAGCACAAGTTGAGTTTGGTTGATCGTATAACATATAGAAACATTTCATATATCATATCTGCCATGGTAATATCTGACGATGTGGAACTGACATACGAAAGCTTAAACATTACATTCTGTAAGTATGATTAGGTATTAAGAACACTTACGCTTGATTGTTGTGATCTGGTCTGACATCATCTCGTAGAAGATGTGGTAAGATCTCTCCAGGGACTGCTGGGAGATGACACGAGCCTTCTCCAGCAGGTAGACCTCAATGTCTCCACCAGCTAACTTCCCACTCGGTTGGAAATGGATACGGATGAACTTACCCTGTGGTGGAGAACGGTGGAAGTAGTCATTCAGAGCTCATGGAGGAGTGATAGTGACATTAATACAGAATATAAATCTGAACGATTTGTTTACTTAAAAGCGCAGTGTTTACGTGTACTTACAAAGCGGGAGGAGTTGTCGTTACGGACGGTCTTGGCGTTACCGAAGGCCTCCAGTACGGGGTTGGTCTGGATGATCTGGTCCTCCAGGTTCTGCAGGCAAGTGTCATAAATACTTTACTAACACGTCTCCCAAGACAGTAGGTAATGCTGCACTACATGTCGGTCAGCAATAGTGATTCAAGTGAGACATAAGGATAAGGATACACAATATTACATGACTAATATCACTGCAAGTAATGAGACTTGCCACTAAAGAACTAATCAGTTGGTGTATGTCATTCTCAGGCAGCCTAGACCACTGGAAGCCACTGGTGGTATTATTACCTGTTTCTTTTCCTCAGTCTTCTTGGTGGTGGCGCCGACGTTGGCGAAGTATGAGAGTACCTTCTTGGTGTTCTCAGTCTTGCCAGCACCTGACTCACCCCTGTAGTGAGCAAGAAGGTGATTACCAAAGAATCAAAGTTTGAAGTATATAAGAAGTAAAATGGGCAAGAAAGTATGAAGAGTGAACGGAATATCAGAACATGTTACTAAAGCATATTGAAATGCTAAGATACTTTAATTATATCGTATCGAAGTAGAGAAAGTTGCTGGTAATGCACTTGGAGGTATAGGTTCAGTGATTAGGTAATCACTGCGATAGCTAGATATAGACTATTGATACTGTATCAAAACAGGATTTCAAGCAAAAGTGAAATATAAAGGTTGGCTCTGATGCTATTTCTGAATTCCAAATAACATATTAGTACGGAACATGGCTTATACGACTCATTAATGGAATAATATTATGGTGGTAAATACCGTATATACTCGTGTATAGTTCGAGTTAACAAGCCCAAATTTTTAGGTAAAAAAAAAATATGGGGTCGACCTATACATGGGTAATATCTTCGTTAGAATGAAATCCTTGCATGAAGAGCTAGGAGGAACCTTTAGCTTCAGACATGAAAAATATTTACCAGTTACTGCCAGTAAACACTGGAAACGTAAAATATGTACCAATTAGTAATGAAAAGCTGTGTAGTGTCGTCAGCAGATGAAGCTCACCAACTCACATTACGCTAACTTGCCTTTCAGTAGCCTGTGTTGAAGTTCTTAGCTTCGTCTAATCTATCATATCATATTCGGTATCACAGTACCCAGAGATCTACACAAAATACAGGAACAAAAAACTTTTCGATGTTTCACACTTAACCTACGAAATTCACTAACCTTGTCATCAAGTTCTTGTGGAAGACGCTGTGATAGTTTCGTTCTCAATACAAAAGCAACTCTGCGTAAATCTTGTGCACCAATCATGGCTCGCCTTAACATCTGTGATGCCTTTTTTTGCTTTGTCGCTGTCTCCCGCGTTTGCGAGGTAGCGCAAGGAAACAGACGAAAGAAATGGCCCAACCCGCCCCCATACACATGTATATACATACGTCCACACACGCAACTATACATACCTACACAGCTTTCCATGGTTTACCCCAGACGCTTCACATGCCTTGATTCAATCCACTGACAGCACGTCAACCCCGGTATACCACATCGCTCCAATTCACTCTGTTCCTTGCCCTCCTTTCACCCTCCTGCATGTTCAGGCCCCGATCACACAAAATCTTTTTCACTCCATCTTTCCACCTCCAATTTGGTCTCCCTCTTCTCCTCGTTCCCTCCACCTCCGACACATATATCCTCTTGGTCAATCTTTCCTCACTCATTCTCTCCATGTGCCCAAACCACTTCAAAACACCCTCTTTTGCTCTCTCAACCACGCTCTTTTTATTTCCACACATCTCTCTTACCCTTACGTTACTCACTCGATCAAACCACCTCACACCACACATTGTCCTCAAACATCTCATTTCCAGCACATCCATCCTCCTGCGCACAACTCTATCCATAGCCCACGCCTCGCAACCATACAACATTGTTGGAACCACTATTCCTTCAAACATACCCATTTTTGCTTTCCGAGATAATGTTCTCGACTTCCACACATTCTTCAAGGCTCCCAGAATTTTCGCCCCCTCCCCCACCCTATGATCCACTTCCGCTTCAATGGTTCCATCCGCTGACAGATCCACTCCCAGATATCTAAAACACTTCACTTCCTCCAGTTTTTCTCCATTCAAACTCACCTCCCAATTGACTTGACCCTCAACCCTACTGTACCTAATAACCTTGCTCTTATTCACATTTACTCTTAACTTTCTTCTTTCACACACTTTACCAAACTCAGTCACCAGCTTCTGCAGTTTCTCACATGAATCAGCCACCAGCGCTGTATCATCAGCGAACAACAACTGACTCACTTCCCAAGCTCTCTCATCCCCAACAGACTTCATACTTGCCCCTCTTTCCAAAACTCTTGCATTCACCTCCCTAACAACCCCATCCATAAACAAATTAAACAACCATGGAGACATCACACACCCCTGCCGCAAACCTACATTCACTGAGAACCAATCACTTTCCTCTCTTCCTACACGTACACATGCCTTACATCCTCGATAAAAACTTTTCACTGCTTCTAACAACTTGCCTCCCACACCATATATTCTTAATGATATATATATATATATATATATATATATATATATATATATATATATATATATATATATATATATATATTTATATATATATATATATATATATACTAGCATGAGTCAGGTACCCATTTTATCAACCAATCCCTAGGGGTTGATGAACAGCTGAGTTGACTGTGGACCGACTGCCACAAACAGGATTCGAACCTATGCGCTGAACCCTGAGCGGCCCGTGAATGAGTCACGGTCACGAACGCAGACCGCTACACCACAAGGAAATGATTCGAACTGATCCTCGGGAAACACCATATCCATTCTGTCGGTTTTCACAAACACTTTGCCACTTTAAACTGTAGCCACTTGTTACACTTTCCCCTTTTAGCACAACTGTTTTTTGGCGTATGCTTAAGTTGTGCAGGGAGCTTTCTCCAGTCACTAATATTTGTTTCGGATACCTTAAATTCCCTTACTGCTACTGCACAGATGTTGGTCTCTTCTGCACATTCAATCACTCGGAACTTGAACTTTGCTGTGAACTTGTTTGTTCTAGAACCCATGCTGAAGAGAACATAGGCGTAGTACGTTTGGTCATTTTTGGCGGGAGAGTCACGCCAATACACGTATTTGTTTGGTATCTTATGTATTTCTAAAAATCAATACTTGTATAACATCATAAGCATCGTAACACTGTATACAAACATGTCATATTTCGGCAAAATAAGAAGCAAGACAATGAGAGTATAAACATAATTTCAACGTACGGTAAAATTAAAGGCTGCTTAGAAAGGGCCGATGCAAAGGTAAAGCCTCCGCGACCAGGGCTCTGCCGTATCACTTAGATGGTATAAATTTTTCGAATCGTTTTCAGTTAAAAACTGTTACATCACAAGTATATTTTGCCTTAACTGTGCCTGAATTAATATATTCTCAGAAATAAATAGGAGTTTTCATGAAACGTGATACATTTCAATGTAAAATAGGATAAGATACATGAAAACAGAAGACTTTATGTAACCTTCCCATGTTCAAGTGATGTTACTAGTTTTTTAAGTTTTCGGATAAAATACTGATATATTACAAAGATATTCTATTCATAGTGTGCTTGATATCATACAATCACGGAAAGGTAATAT
The DNA here is from genome assembly GCF_036320965.1 of Panulirus ornatus. Classification (NCBI taxonomy): domain Eukaryota; kingdom Metazoa; phylum Arthropoda; class Malacostraca; order Decapoda; family Palinuridae; genus Panulirus; species Panulirus ornatus. The sequence goes on from NC_092285.1 coordinate 14,202,541, forward strand.
TTTTGTTAAAATGACGTACGTATTACAGTGGAAAGTGGAATAACATCATGAAAACAATCGACTTTCGCTTTCTTTCGTTATTCAAAAACTTTTGCCGTAATTCCTTTCCGAAAGATTTTCAGTTAAAACAAAAAAACAAAAAAAAAACAAAATTGTATTCCATAATATTGCGTCATAATTGACTTGAATAAATACTCGAATGGAAGTATACAATATTTTTGCTGGTACTATCCGCGTGTCTATGTAAAGTGCCTTATCAATGGTAAACAATTTGTATTCAGTGCTCGGTGGCTCAACCAACCTCAGTTTACAGGACGCAAAGTCGTATTCAGTCGGGATTTTCTAAAATGAGTTTTACATGCCACTGAATATGGTTCATTATTACCCTAGTTTGTTGTCCCATTAACCTCAAAAACTTGGGTCGACCTATATACGAGGCACATCATAAATTAATGATTTCTTGGCTAAAAGTCAAGGGTCGACCTATACACGAGGTAGACTTATAGACGAGTATATACGGTACATAGTATTTACATTATTTACATTATTATTATAATATAGTAGTCACAGTGTTGCACTGTATTAAAAGGAGTTTAACATATTGGTAATCGTTCTGTATGTTGGTAACAGGGTTATATTAATGTGGTCAAAGGACTGTGACAGCAGTGTTGCAGTGTAGTGGTAGTTGTCCCCTCATGTGGTACTCCCACATACCCATTATCATGCAAGACCCACATGAACATTTAGCAGTGAAACGTATACTACTTACGTAATAAGCATGGACTGGTTCTCACCAACTGTAAGCAACAAAATGCGTATGTTAGTTTGTTTAGCCGGGTCGTAAGATTTCCTCTGCGATATATATATATATATATATATATATATATATATATATATATATATATATATATATATATCATAACCGTATTACAACAACGTTTCCTAGATACAGTATATCATTTCATGTATGCTGTATATCTAAGGACTGACACTTACGTTGCATCATGTTCATGTAGGCTCCGTCAGCGATGGCGAAGAGATGAGGGGGTACCTCATTACGCCTCTTGCCCTGGTAGATCTTGACCACACGGTTGGTGTAGATGGGGTAGCGCTTGTAGGGGTTCACAGCGATACAGAAGAGGCCGGAGTAGGTGTAGATGAGTTTGGTGACGTAGCGACACTTCAGGTTGTAGAAGACTGATGGATCGTTGAGGTAGGTCAAGTTGGACATATCCTCACATTTCTCGTACTTGGGAGGGTTGACCTGCTGGACGAGGTCCTTCTTCCAGTTCTTGGTCTCACCACCAGCATAGACGGTGATGAGGTCGCCCTTGGTGCCCTGGATCTCACCCTCGATAAAGCCTTCCTTGTCGTCTGGGATCCAGCAGGACTTCTTGGAGTCGTAAGGCTTGGTGGCATCCTGCATCTTCATCTCCATGGAGATGAACAGGAACTCTGTGGGGTCGGGGTCAGGACCCGTGCTCTTCTTGACGTGGCCAGGCATGATGGTGGTAGGTGCCTAAAGTTGTCTTCAAGTTGTCTGATATTATCGAGGGATATTGGTAATTTTATCTGTAATGCAAAATTGAATCAGATTAGGACATATACATCGTTTGTAAACGCGATAATATACAGGCATCATACAGTGAGGATCACTTTCCTGTGAACATATTTGAACGATATAACTGGTATTATCCTCCAGGTTATATGTTAACCTATGTGAATAGGTTGTTCTCATGAAGCACTTGATCATCTTAACTAACAACGACTGACGTCTGGGAGCAGCAGCTACAAACACCTTTCTCTAATATATCAGGTCAACACGGCACATAAACCATACAAATAAATAAGTAAACATTTGCAGGCCAGCTGCATCCTGTCTTCACAATTAGAAATAAACACTATAATCTAACTTGATAACTGATGCAGTATATCTGCTGTCCCTAAGAATGTTTACGTATAGTATATATATAAGAGAACTCATATGCACTTAGTTGATATTTTTGCACTGAAGTTGCTTTCACGGGATTGGAATCTTATGTGTCGCTCGTGACATGAGCACTTCAAAGCCAAGCGCTTCATACTCGCACCAGGACTTCCTCGGAAGTTCTTAACGTCATCTTACCTACGTAAGTGTAAACTATACAAAAATGGTTTGGAACAATATATCACTGATAACTTTGGCATGGATGAACTGGATATGGACTTGTAATTCTTTTTTTGTTTTTCAGAAAATCTGGCCATATTAGAAATAGCTCGAGAATGTTATTTGTTTGTGAAGTGAAAATAAGACGATGTAAAAAACAAGCATACAACTTTTATCCTAATGAACTGATTATATGTAAGAGTCAAAGGTTCATGAACAATAATCTCTTATTTCCGAGCAGCAGTTGCCACTCCAGAGAAGCCTGGGGCTGTTTTGTTTCTGTATAAATATCTAGGGACATTCTGCTTCGAAAGCTACCGGGCTCGAAGCACTTGCCCGAGACAGTTTCGTGGTTCGTTCATCGCCTTATATTCATAACTGCTTTTCCACAACTATAGTTCGTTTCAAGATCACAGCTACTCCGGGTTCGATATCAAGGTTATGATAATCCCTCATAGAATATAGATCAAATGAGTTTTGCCACTTGTGTCACTGACTTACAACACGCCTCACTTCACAACCACAGTCACAGCACCGTCCGGAGCACCCACCAGGGCGCGTCTGAGGGACTCGCAAAGCGCTATTACCAGGAAAGGTGAGCAAAGGGGTCGAGGTGTTAGCTTGCAGCAGGCAAGAATAGCTCTGGCCGGACACACTGACCAGCATTCTTGAAATTCCTCCAATTTGGCCAGCCAGCCAGCCAGCCAACGTAGCCACAGCGAAGGAACGAAGGGAGAGAAGACCTTCAAAATAAGAGATAAATCAGGAAGTGACGTGGTCCTCATTCTAGTAATAAGGTTCTCATTCATGTCTACGAGACTTCGACTCCACACAGACGCGAATGACTGTTTAAGAAGCAACAATAAATATGTCTAAACTCAGGATATATCCTTCATCTTTCCATCCTGCATAATATATATATATATATATATATATATATATATATATATATATATATATATATATATATATATATGAGCAATGTTGTACGTTATGAATGTTTTACAGGCAAAAAGACGAAAACTGGTAAACACAGAAGAGGGAAAACCCTAGAATGTTGCTCAATTGTTTTCCAAGGTCGCAGCGGGTCCCCACTGAACACCGAGATCGAACAAAGAGCTCTCTCTCTCTCTCTCTCTCTCTCTCTCTCTCTCTCTCTCTCTCTTGTGAGCGCACCATCCAACAAAGTCCTTTTGTTTGTTCTTACTAGTTTTCTTGCCGTAATGTTTCCATGTACCACAAACAGTCCTGGTTATCCTATGATAACTGGAATGGGGATTTGTAGTGTTGCATTTGTTTGAGACACTTGCTATCATCATTACAGTAATCAGTTTGACACATGATTTATCACACAAAATCTTTGATATTCTACTAAAACATAAACAAAGAACCACCACTAGTAAGTGTGACGTAAACAATGAGCTGTAATTAGCAAGTCTTTATGTGTACCAAACACACGTAGACAATCACTCTCTACATGGCAACGTTTTCTATATTTTCCTGAAGTTTGTCGACTTCATGATACTGAAACTCCCTTCATATGGTACAAAATTTTGCCACTGTGCCGTAACAATAGAGGAGAAAAACTATAATTCTATGATTTTATTAAAGGTCGCGAAAGAAATTTGCTATGAAATGCGTTCAATAATTAAGTTACTTGACTCTATGGAGTAGAAAAGTTCAGTCTACATATGTTACAGTGTATGTGCCCACATGCTGACGAGCAACGTTCTGACGAGGTGAATGTATGACTTCATTGAAACATCTTGGTGGTTCATTGTGACGGGACGTGGACGTGCAATGAACGTGGAGAACAATTGATCTTTCTTAGTTTGTTCTTAATGGGGGAAAGGTCTTAGTATGAGTCATGTGATGATGGCTGGTTCCACACGAAGAAGACATGAGTACCTGTCAGCAGCGTGACGTCATGACGTCAGCCACAGTGGTTGACCACTAGACAACTTGTATCTCTCAGCTTTCTTACCTTCCACATGGAGTGTTGTGGCCAGACACAAACACATTGTGTTCCATGATACACGCACGATCTAGATGGAAATGTTCAACACATAATATAATTAGTTTCATTCAAACTAAGTTGCTGAGCGCGTTCGTACACATGACTGACTGGTTATATTGTATCTCTGATGATGGGGTGAAATGTACCAAGATAATGTAATTCAAAATAATCACATTCTCTAACTTAAAATCGTTACACAGAATATGTGTAAATCGAACGAAATTAAGTGTACTAAATATAATCTTATATTAAGTGTATATACTGACATTTCAAAGTATAAACCAACTACCCACAAGTTTCAGGTTACTATTAGAACATTCTTGGTTCAGCGACAGATAAAAAATGATAAAGAATGCGATGTTTTCGCTGGCAAAGCTATCCTGCTGTGCACACCTGACTTATCATTGTTATGTATCGTTCCCCTGGCCGGAACCCATGGCATGAGCACCCCCCCATCATGCCGGGCTGTTCATGGCTCACAGGTCGTTATAGAACTAAGATGATGCAGAATCATTTTTCGTTTCATCGTCATTACTTTATCTTGTAAATATATTCAGGAATCATTGTTATGAATATGGTGATTGTGTGAGTTGGCCACCGTGGGAAGGTGTTCCTCGTGGGTACATGTCTTGGCTGCTCTCATGTTCTCACGTATTCCCAATCGAATCTTTGTGCTTGGCTTTGGGTTAACAGTAGCAAGCTCACTAGGTCACTCACTGGCCATTCGTTCGAAGCCAGCTACACACAGGGTCGAAGGAGGTGTCGTGTTACATGCAGGCAAGGTCGGGTGGCACGGACGACCTACCGCTGGATTTAGCCTCCGTGTCCGGTGCCTGTGTGTGTGTGTGTGTGTGTGTGTGTGTGTGTGTGTGAGGGAATTTGATCACCGCCAGTAACCAAACCATTTCGTAGTCGTCCAGGTCATCACTGTAGTCAGACCCAGTACCGTTGTACAGTACGGCTCCAGAACGCGTCTTCAACCTCAGTGGTGGTCAAGTGAAAGACAACACTGTTCTATGGCGCGTCCAAGACCTTGTTAGATAAGAGAAAGACAAGCAGCTCCCAGCACTGCCCAAGGGCGCCCCCAAGACAAGCAGCTCCCAGCACTACCGAAGGGCGCCCCCAAGAGTTGCATGGCACACAGGGGCAAGGTCTGCTGACCCACTGCCCCAGGCAAGCTGAACATCTTCGATGAGAAACGAGAAGACCTTTTCATAGCCACATTGTGGCAGGGAAGGTTCACAACCCTCGATGGTGAACAAGAGGAAAATGTGCGATTCCCGGTACTATGCCAGACCTCGGCTGGTGGAGAAGGGGTTGGCCTCCATCTCCCAACACAGTCCAGAAGTCACTTTCCTCACCATCGCTGGTAGGGAAAGCAGAACACAGGTGCAGCTGGGACTGTGCTGTACCACACCCTCATCACTGACCCTCAGCACAGGCGAGGTACTTCTTACCGAGCACAAGTGTGCTAACGCTCTCACACCACGCAAGCAACACGCCACCTTCACAAACACCACCTCAGTAAGACACGAAAAAACTCACTTTCGGCCACGCCGTCCGGACGCCACCTGCTGCCGACTTAAACTTGCTTCCACTTGTGGTCGTCTGCTAAAAATACTTGTGTGTTGTGGAGATCATTGGACATGAAGTCTTCCCTGAAGGTTGTACGAAGCTCAGCCACATGTAGTAAATAATCTTTGTTGACTGCTGAACTGTGGCGCGACCAACAGACGATATTCATGACTAGCACTGCCGTATTCACGACTAGCACTGCCGTATTCACGACTAGCACTGCCGTATTCACGACTAGCACTGCCGTATTCACGACTAGCACTGCCGTATTCACGACTAGCACTGCCGCATTCGTTTATGTTAGGAATAAAATGCATGTCAAAGTATCTCACATCACCATGTTTACATTGCAATGAACTGGTTCACTGCTGAAATATAATGAAAGCATGATACCCCTGAGTCTACCATCCCTGAGTCTACCATCCCTGAGTCTACCATCCCTGAGTCTACCATCCCTGAGTCTACCATCCCTGAGGCCATAATGAAGACAACACTTAACTGTGTTGAGTTACTGGGTTGTTCACTATCTCGCATGTCAGTTTACATATGACACATGTAAACACATGATCCACATGGCCAGGCAACTGATCACCAGCGTTTCTCAGGGGTAAGTGAGGTCGGGTCTCCCTTAACCCTTTATGTAGGTCATGAGAGGTAGCGAGAGATCACCTCCGCATGCGGCACATCATGTCCGACCCTCCGCATGCGGCACATCATGACTGACCCTCCGCATGCGGCACATCATGACTGACCCTCCGCATGCGGCACATCATGACCGACCCTCCGCATGCGGCACATCATGACCGACCCTCCGCATGCGGCACATCATGACCAAGTGGTTACAATCTTAACCAGTATAACTCTACCTGAGATTGCTTAAGCTCGTTACCAGCATAATTAATCATACGGTTATAAGTATTACGTAAGATTAACATGAAGTATTGAAGTGGTGACACTATCTAATATTTTGTGTCCAAATTATGGAAGTATTCCGGGGAATTATAGACTGACTGAGACTATACGCGTCTTTCTTAAGTGGAACAACAAACACATTTCATTGGTATCATTGTACTTTTCTGTTAAAGAATGTAATTGTCGAAATGCACTTGAGGAAAAAACTTTGGTTCAGAAGTCTGTATATCGAGGTATTAGAGTTCCAGAGTCTGGAAGATGACACCTTCCTGGAAGAGACGCAGTTAATCTGTTCTTGTTTTTCTTCTTTTGTTCATGATGGCTAAAGATGCAGCAGCTGGCTGATCTCGTGGGTACAGTCCTCTCTGTAGGTTTAGGTTAGGTTGTTGATCGTGTAGAGACGATACACGATCTTATACCATCTTTTTCTGGTTGGAAAACTGGCAGTCGAACGTTGTGGCAACCGAACAAAATGATACAAGTTTGTAATGTGCAGGAATGATACGTTGACCACAGTATTAACACTCAGGTCACGGGTATGGACTGGTATATCCAGCTAACTGACAATTATGCCCTACGTGAACTTTGGATCCATCAGGGAACACTCAAACTATATCCAGGATACATACATACATACACACATACATGCATACATACATACATACATACATACATACCTTCAGCCAGCCAAATGTTGCTCGATCTTCAGTAGCAGCCAGTAAACAACCCACCGTCTTCCCCAGCACTGATGATGGTTCCTCGCTACCATGCAACCTTGAGACGTTATTGTTTTAGCTGTAGCTACATGTAACAGTTTCTGTCAGTCTTTGTACACCTTGAACAATTCACTATAGACCAACCTCCTTATCCAAAACTTTTTATAAAATCAATTATTATCATTCGTTAACTTTACACGTCTTGGTGTTTCTTTATCGTTGTAAGCAATTTACTTGTTTTTATTTCCGTGTTATATTTCCTTTTTTGCTTCTGTCTACATATCACCTTGCCTTCATAATCTCGTTATTTTGATTATGTTAATCATTGTCATGTGAATCACAATGTCATAATGTGTCATTATTTTATCCATTGTTTTGTTACGTTTCATTCCTTTCGTTTTTCGTCTGACAATTGTATTGCTGCGCCCTGGTCACTTACATGTAGCAGAGGCAGGTACAACACATATCTCATGTGTTAGATTGTTTCTTTTGGTTGTTAACAATCATGTATATCTAGTCAAAAAAAAAAAGTCATTTTAGGTGGGAATCCTGACATGACAGTAGTTTTCATAATGACGTGTGTACATATATCGTGCACACTGGACCTTACCCACCCACACGGCCGTCAACACGGCCAGTGATACTTCGGTGATAAACAACATTGACGCCTCGTCTTGTGTGTGTGTGTGTGTGTGTGTGTGTGTGTGTGTGTGTGTGTGTAACACATGTTTATCCCACTCCTGCAGTAACTACCCACTCCTGTTCTGGGTCTGTCATTCTAGACCTTAAGTAATCACTTCTGCCACACCTGTATTGATCACTCTACAATCCTACCGAGCACAGAGGAAAGGGCTACAGCAGTTGGCACTCCGAGATGGACACGTCAGATGGCTAAGTAGCAGGACAAAAACAAAAAAAAAAATAAACTTCAGATCACTCGAGGATTGAACGAATTTTCTGTTTTTGACAAAGAAACAAAGTTCCTAAAATCATGAACAAAAAACCACAACTCTAAGTCCCAAGACACAACCAGAGTTGTGATCTATATTACAACACTAAGATCTACTCACTGAAGATTCTCTGGTTAATAATATCAGACGACGTCTGAATCAAGGAAGTCAAGATATGTTCTCCATTATAAAACTGATCATTCAGTTTGGAAAAAATAAAGAAACTGGTTGGTAAATATTGTGTCACTCCTCGCCTTTACTTGAAGTAATCAAGACAGCAAAGTACATGACCTCTGAAGCAGGTCATAGTCTCAATGAAAGTGACTCCTTGCTCTCTACCATCAGCAGATATAGTGTATAGCATCAGCAGATACAGTGTATAGCATCAGCAGATATAGTGTATAGCATCAGCAGATATAGTGTATAGCATCAGCAGTAGGGAGTTTAGATATAGCACATGAAGAGTCTTCTACTTGTCTTCTCAAATAACATAAGGGATCATAACATAAATTTCTTATGAAGGAAATGATGTCAGTTCCATCAGACAGACACTGAATCTGATGCTTAGTGTAAAGGATGATACAATACACTAGCATTTGCTGAAACATTTTCCTGAAGCCTTTATAGAATTTCTGTTAGATTTATGAAGTGTATCATTACACGTATTACCACAGTTAGAATAGACGACTCATTCTTGCCAACATCAAACCAGGTGAAAATCCTACCATTGTTACAAGCTCCAGCTAGACCCACTGCACTAACCATTTGTCATTGTAAACAACTGGGATGAAGACTGCATGATTAGGTGATCTGGTGACTCGAAAGGAACAATGTTATCTGTCACTACGACTGAGGAACTTCCACTCTACTACCACACACGCTTTGATATCATCATCATGATGTAACACTCACAATAATGTTCATTTACCATCAACAATGTTTTCTTAGTTATTCCAAACTTACGATACTACTGTAGACCTTTATATATATATATATATATATATGAACCTTGCAAAAGTCATGCGACAAAGTTGGTGAACATGATGCAAGTAATGTCTCTACCCTGGGGAGTGGAGACGATGCCTTGTGATGACCCATTATGTAGATCGAAGTTGGATTATATAGTTGTCATGTACACTCGTCCGATAGTGGTATCATCATGATAATGGTCGATATTACCTATAATATTACTTCTGGAATAAGCAAAGAAGTATTCAGTTCTTTATGAATTAACGCTAACAACGTGACAGAATATGTTACGTGTTACACCACCGAACCCTACATATGTGAATTCTTTTTTGCTGGGAAGATAATTGGGATATATAATCATCTAGACCTTTCAAAACCCTTCAGTTCAAGAATAGAAAATAACATCATTTAAGATGGCATACTTAATTCCGATAGGATGTTTTACGTTTCCTTCCTGTGCAGGAACTGAATGAAAATATTTCTTTTCTGATACATAGCATAGTACGATACACAATGACGGAATATAAAGATTGATTGATGGCTCAACATGTCGTGAAGGTGTAGATCTTTGCGATAGTTTTTCAAGAAGAAACTTTTTCTCAAAACTACCAAAAGAATCTTTCATATTTCCTGCAGAATTATGTGGGATAAAGGCTGTATCTACACATTAATGGAGCATTTCCCTCCCCGTACCCCACATACATATACTTCCATTCCCAGAATGCACTCGCTGCCTGCTATATCATACTATATCTGAATGCATGCCATACCCTAGTAATGCCCAAAGTTGTCGCAATCCTTTCAAATCATCAGTGTAGAAAATTGACTGATGTGGAAATGTTGATATTATGAATAAGACAACAGACGCTGTGGCTAAAAGATCTATAACTAGCAATCTATGTACGAGATTTGTACTTCATAATGGTTGTGTGTGTTGACTGAATGATGATGTCAGAGGTTAATGGCTAGTTAGATGAAACTTGAGAGCCCTAGAACATAACAAACTCTGGAACGTGTGAAAATATAGACTTTCTCTCTCATTCAAGATGAGTGGCAGCTCTCTGACTGACGACCACTCACACTGTTACAGACACGTATAAATGCAGTACTACCATGGAAAACGTACTAAAGGAATGTCAAGAATACAAGTCTCGGAGTCCAGTATGAATTATACAACCATGGAGGAAATTTGGGAGCCTTAGACATCTTGTTAACACATCCATGAACTTTAGAAAACAAAGTACGGCTGATCATAAACTGGTCCACGTTTCTACCTACCTTGTCATACTAGAAAACTCTGAATGAATTCCCAACAGATTACAAATTACTCAAAATCAATAAAGGAAGAACATGTTTAGAGAACGGTATGAAGGTGGAAGAACGGTTCAGTAGTGTGAGGTAAGGTGACTCACGGCAGGCTGGGTTGTGTACAAGTGACGTCGAGGAAACAAGAGACGTGGAACTCTGTACAATCAACATTTCGTGAGTGAGACAGTGAGAAAGAGAGCTGTCTCTAGTTATCTTCGCGAGTGTTGTTTATATAATCGTGGGAGAAACTACTCCTCGGAAAGCATTTATTCTTCATAAACTGTCAAAAAAGTTTATGAGTCATGGAAGAATGTGGGTAACGAGGAGGGAAGAGACACCGAGGAAACAATAGACTTGTGAAATACGAGTTTAATGAACAATGTTTGTACGTTGTCCAATGTAGAGAAGCACTGAATGTGACAAGATATTCTTTAGACCATCAGAAAATAGTCTTCCTGCAGTGGCAACCCTTCCATGATGGCAGAAAATTCTTGTCTTTGTCATAAGCAGAAAACATTATATCAAATTTCACTCGGGAATCGCATAAAAGCCTAATCTATAGAAAATTTATTTTTCATTCTCCATACACCCCTGTTAGGCTGAGCTGTCCTCTCATAAACAGCTTCCGTTATTACTAATAAAGAGAAGTGAGGGGGATTCACAAACATCATACGTCACACTGTCCACGAGATTGTAAAAAAAAAAAATATCATATTTACTCAGAAATCCAGACAGTGTTGCAGTTAGTCTTGTTACAGTATTATTTATTCCATGATTATCTGTGTCAGTTGTGAGCGGGTTTTAGTACTAGAGATGACTGTAGTCACACCTGCAATAAGAAATTTTGTTGTATTATACATTTCTTTTACATATTCTTTTCACCTTTTTCAGGGGCTTAAAATTCATGAGTAAATTAATAAGCCTCATAATGTAAGGAGATTAGTGAATGTTATTAAAGTACGTGTTACATAATCACTGGATAGCTTTTATTAGGTTTCAATTACAATCTTACCTTTGACCTGGATAAGTTTATTTTATTCTTCCATGCACTCTACGTGCATAAATGATTAATTACATACGACATGAACATTTTCCAGGTGTGTATATGTGCGTGCGTGAATGTGTGTGGGCTTTCTCGTTAAAGAAAAAAAGCTTGGATCTGATAAATCATGTTTTCCCCTTATTCTGTATTGATCAGATTTACTGGTTTAAGCGCTACCTTCTTCAAGCTCCTGCTGAACTTTGCGATACTTGGCCAAGTTCAGAGCGGCGATCTCCTCGGCCTCCTCGATCTGTCGCTTGTAGGTCTTGATCTTCTGCTGGAGCTTGTCAACAAGGTCCTGCATCCTCTCGTGGTTCTTCTTGTCTTCGTCAGACTGGAAGGTGAGTTCCTTGATGCGCCTCTCGCACTTCCTCAGGTTCTTCTGAGCATCAGAGTAGCGACGAGACTCATCGTCAACCTGGGTCTCCAGTTCACGAACACGGCTGTCCAACTTCGCCACAGCCTTCTTGAGATTCTTCTGGGCGATGGCTTCGAACTCCTCGAGCTTAGCTTGGAGGTCCTTGTAAGTAACTTCCAGACCCTTGCGCATCTTGTCTACGTTCAGAGCGTGCTCCTGCTCGGCACGAAGTTCATCAGCAAGACGGGCCGCGTCCAACATTGCCTTCTTCGCCTTCTCCTCGGAGTTCTTAGCCTCGCTGAGCATTTCTTCGAAGTCGGCCTGTGACAAGACACAGAGGAAAGGTATTGAATTGTAGATTAAAATCATATCAATAGGATACACGAATATTTAAGGAAAATGAAAATATGGCATCATCAAATTTAGTTCCAGCGGACTCGAGAATAGAACACTTACCTGAAGAGTCTGCATTTCGCCCTCGAGTTTCCGTTTACCAGCGGTCAGTGCACCATACTGGCTATTGAGACCACTGTACTCCTCACCAGCGTCGTGAAGATCAGCCTCCGCTTGACGACGTGCGCGGTCGGACTGCTCCAGAAGACCACGAGACTCCTCCAATTCTCCATGTAGGGCGTTGGCACGGCGCTCTGCGATGCCGTACTGCTCACGGTACTCAGAGGCGAGTCTCTGTTCTTCCTCGACCTTCATCTGCATGTCCTTGTACTCACCTTGGAGTTTCTTGAAACTCTTTTGTAAATCAGCGTAAGCCTTGCTGGAATGATCCAGAGCGATCTCGAGTTCGTTGATGTCAGACTCCAGCTTCTTCTTCAGACGAAGAGCCTCAGCCTTAGCCTTGGCCTCTGCCTCAAGGGACGCCTGCATGGAATCCATAGCCTGCTGGTGGCATTTCCTGAAAAAAGAAGAAATTTGTGCAGTAAGTGATTGACTAATAAGGATGACTGTGGTCAGCAATTCGTTTAACATGAAGAAAAATGAAATATAAAAAGTTATTGATATTGTATTGCGGGAGATGAACTTCAACTTACCTTGTGTTTTCAAACTCTTCCTCCTTCTCCTGGATTCGTCTATCGATCTCCTGCCTAACTTGACCAAGCTCGAGCTGGCTACGAAGCAGCTTGTTCTCTTCCTGCTCAAGGGCGGCTTCAGCTTCCTCAAGAGCTCCCTGAAGTTCCTCCTTCTCCATCTCCAGGCGCTTGCTGGCCTTCTCTAGCTCGTGGTATGATCGGCCACCCTCAGCAAATTGGTCCATCAAGTCCTTAATCTCATCAGCGAGGTTCTTGTTTTCGCGACGGGCAGAGTCGAGCAGTTCCAGGTTCTCCTCGTAGGCGGCCTTAATGCGGAAGTGTTCAGTGGCGTAGTTGCGGCATTCCTTCTGAGATGCATCAAGTTCGGCGACAAGATCATCAGCCTTGAGTTTCCATTCAGCAAGGACCTTGTCGAAGTTCTTCTGTTTCTTCTCAGTGGCCATGGCAAGGGTTTGAGCGCGCTCAAACGCAATCTGCGCATCGTCGAACTCCGCGCTGTACTTCATCTTGGTCTTTTCCAGGCTCAAATTTTTGACGTTCAATTGTTCGATCTGCGACTCGGCTTCCTCCAGACGGGCAGCAAGTTTCAGACGGGCAGCCTCAAGCTCCTCAGCGCGGGCAATACCTTCGGACTCATACTTCGAGCGCCACATCTGAGCGTCAGCGTTGGCCTTAGACAACATTCGCTGAATGCTGCCCTTAGCTTCACTCTCTCCCTCAAGTTGTTCACGAAGACCATCGATGTCGTGCTCCAGGTTACGATATTTGCCAAGAAGTGTGGCACGCTCCTGTGGACAAACCAAGGCGTTAGCATATCCCATTGCCCGTCTTGAGTTTGTTTTTATATATGACGTATTTCAACCTCAGGGATAAACACATACACACCCTAGCTTACGCCAAGTGTGTGTGTGTGTGTGTGTGTGTGTGTGTGTGTGTATAGATGGTAGGCAGATTCTTCTTAATATATATTTTGACTAATCACAGAAAACTTACCCTACTTTCTTCATCAGAGAACTTTCTGGTATCTTCAAGCTGGTTGGTGAAAGATAGCTTAATCTTAGACAGTTGACCGATCTGGCTCTCAGCTTCCTCAAGCTGACGCAACAAGTCTCCATTCTCAGCATGAAGCTTCTTCTTTGCTGCGTCGAAATCACTGAGTGTCCTGTTGCTCTCATCACACTTAGAAAGCAGCTCAGAAAGCTGTTGCTGCAGTTGCTTGGCTGTCTTCTCTGCAGCAGCCTGGGTATATTACAAGTAATCTCATTGTACGACAATGTGAACATTTAAGCAACATGAATAACAATGATATTTTGACGACAAACAACACAAGACACACACATAACAATGTAGCAGTACAATCTCTCGATACTTTAAGTCAGGGTACTTATATGACTTCTTTGGATTTCTGTATATTGTTAATATAATTATAATCACATCAGAAACTATCACTAGAGCATAACCTATACCGAAATATAACTTCAGAAATACATTATAAAAAAAAATGAAACGTTGTTTAAACTATCTATCCCAAACTTTCTGATATTAAAGGAATGAATCATTGACTACATCAGACATTCCTGAACTACCAATTACATCTGACATTCTTATTCATGTTCAAAGAAAAAGTATAATTAAATCCGAAGATAGTTTAGTGTTTTCAGTTCTACAATACCAGCTTGACTACTTCATTCACTTCAAGAGGATCTATCTAATTATTAAAGAGGCGAAAACTAATGTATCTTGTGCAGTACTGCTAATGTATCTAATATACTAATGTATGCTCTGAAGGAAGAATACACAAGACTCAAAATATTGCCTGTTTTTCGATCTATGATTCTCAACTTATAATTTTCTAAGTGTAAGTAAAGTTATGGCTGACAACAGACATATCAGTGACGTCTACTTGCCTTGTCACGGGCGAGTCCATCCAAAGCGGATTTAGCGTCCTCAGCATCACGCTTCAGTGTGTCCTTATCCTTCTCAGTCCTGTTGGAAGAGCAGGTGTTAGAGTGACTGTGTTAATACATTAACAAACATACGTCATAATGTTTTAGGGTATTCATAGTTTATGATACTACATGGTTTAGTGAGTTCCTAGTTTTGAAGACGTTACATATTGTATTTTGCCTTTTTTTTAAATCTAAGAATAATTTTGATCTACGGTAAAATGTGCCTCTTTATTGATACTAATTTAAAATGTACACAACTTATTTCAAATTTTGATTTCTTAACTATGTGGGATGAGAACTTACCTGGCCTTAATCTTATTGAGATGGTCAATCTGTTCAGACAGTTCACCGATGGCATCATTATGCTTCTTACGGAGAACACTGAGACCAGATTCGTGTTGGGCTGTCACTTCCTCGATGTCCCGGCGAACCTTAGCCAGTTCAGCCTCACGCTTCTTGTTCAACTCGATCTGGGAAGCAGTGGCGCCACCAGCTTCGTCGAGGCGATCGCCAAGCTCGGAAAGCTCCTTCGCAAGATTGGATTTTCCCTTCTCGGCTTTACCTCTGGCTTGACGTTCGTGCTCAGCCTCCTGCTCCAGCTCCTCAATACGAGCCTGCTGTTCCTTGATTTGCCTCTGAACCTTGGAATATTGACCTTGCTCCTCGTCAACCTTGCTAAGGAGCGCGGCATATTCCTTGTCCTTGCGAACAATGGTACTCTCAATATCTTTGTGGTTTCGTTCCAGGTCAGCGACGGCTTCCTGGGCAAGCTTAAGGTCACCCTCTACCTTCCTCTTGGCCTTCTCAACATCGTTGCGAAGCTTCTTCTCTCGCTCAAGAGTATCCTCGAGTTCATCGAGGTTCTGCTCGAGCTTCGACTTGATGTTAGCGAAGTGGTTGCTCTTGTCCTCGATGCTCTGCAGGTCCTCAGCAACCTTCTGATTGGATTCCTGAAGGTGCTTCTTTTCCTTGTTGACCTTGTTTATGAGTTCTTCCTGGTGAGCTATTTCCTCCTTAAGATTATGGATCTGCTGGTCTTTGCTGGACTTATCCTGTTCGGCTTTCTGGATCCCCAGGTCTAAATCTTCCATATCCTTCTTCAGGCTTTCGAACTCTTGCTCACATTTCTTCTTTCCCTGGGACAGTTGGCTGTGGGCTTCCTCTTCCTTATGCAGGCGCTCGGTAGCTTCCTGCAAAATTACAGAAACCATCGTCAACAAGCACCAAGTTAGTACTTATCGTCCCACTGAAAACGTGATACAGAAAAATTGAGGCCACTCTTGACACACATAAATATCTGAACGTATTCTCAGATTGTGTGATATAGTACGATCCAATATGTGTAAAGGTCAGGAACTTGAAATATGTAGAGAATAATACTGCTAGTAGTATGAATTACTCCTTGGAAATATATCGTGCACACTAGAAGAATGTAACCAGCCTTCATGTAGTTAAGGGAGAGAAGATCATCTGAGCAGGATGAAGGCCGACTGCCACAACCAGGGCTCACACCTGTGCTGGCCCTGACCTGTGAATGTGTGTGTGTGTGTGTGTGTGTGTGTGTGTGTGTGTGTGTGTGTGTGTGTGTGTGACAAAGAATAGAATATGTGCATATATGTGTGTTTATGTATATGATACTTACATGCAGCTGGGCTTCTAGATCGGCCTTCTGACCCTCCAGTTTGGCTTGCTTTTCATGGAAGTCGGACATGCCACTCTTGCTTGACTCAAGCATGGAAAGAAGACTGTTCTTTTCCTCACTAAGAGCAGCATTAGAGGCCTCAAGTTCTTGGCGTTTCTTCAGCTCAACCTCGTACTCCTTCAGGCACTTATCGGCCGTCTTCTCCAGAGCTTCGATTTCGTCCTCAATGCGAGTAACGTGTAGGGTTGGCTTGATTGTCTGCCACAGGGAGAACCAGAGCCAGTTGCGCATCTTCATGAACTTCCTGATGTTACGCTGCACGACGATGAGGCAGACGCGCTGATCCTGAAGCTTCTTGTAGTATTTGCGGCACTTGTAACCGCGGACCCAAGCCTGCAGCCAGGAGATGAGTTTCGTGACGCGGTCATCACGCAGCTCCTCCATCGTACCCAAGACACCAGCACGGAAGAACACCTGGGGAAAGTTAACAGTGTAAACACAGGTTAATGATACGATAAGTCGCAATGACACGACTCTCAAAGTTCTTTAATCTGAACGATAACTGAGGAAACTTTTGAACAGTTATTTACATTCCTTTCCAGGAGTTCCAACAGCTTCATGGGTTGCACTCCGTCCAGTAGCAGAAAGCTGTCGACTAATTCAAAGTGAGAAGTTCTTTAAAGAGACTGTACTTTAATAAGCTCCTATACTCAAATAAAATTGATTATTCTGTAAATTAGATTCCTGCGTCCCTAAGTTTCCCTCACACGGGAGCAATGCGATTTAGACCACATGTACGGCAGAACCACAGTCATCAACTTTACGAACCTTTGTGTTACCAAGGCGGTACATCTCTGCGTCCAGACCAGACTTCTCAAAGCAAACCTTCGCGGCGCTCTTATCATCCTTCTGCTCAGCCATATCCCTTGGTGCCAGGATCTTGTAGCTGAGGAAAAAGTTTGATTTACGGTTACAACACACACACACACACACAGACTCGTGAAAATGTGATTATATGAATCAATTTTGATTGACTTAAAACTCTGGACAAATATGGACGTTGGCAGTTGCAGCGTTTCATATTCTCAACATCTTTAGTATCTTCCTACCGATGCTTGAAGTCATGGTAGATCATCCTGTTGGGGAAGCCCTTGCGACAGATACGGATGCCTTCAAGTACACCGTTACAGGTCAGCTGGTGCATGATCAGGGCTGCGTCAGTCACACCTGAGGGAGGGAAGAAAATATACAGAATTTGACACATTATGATCATCTACGAACCAAAGAAGAGAGAAACATCAGTGATAAGTGTTGTGTTCCATCGGTTCTGAAGTGGAGCAGGTGTACATAATACTTCATGTTATTGCTACTTCTTGTCATTGTTTCGTGGAAAGTACACACTTCATGAATGGAATAAACTTTAATGGTAGCCAAACCAATCAAAGATTCTGATCAATCCTGTGAAGTGAATCGTGTTTATAAAAAGGTACTTTTTAGATAAATGACTTGCTCAGCAAACTGTTAATAACGTGTGTGTGTGTTTGTGTGTGTGTGTGTGTGTGTGTGTGTGTGTGTGTGTGTGTGTGTGTGTGTGTGTGTGTGTGTGTGTGTGTGTGTGTATCAAAATAGAAATAATTGTAAATAAATAAAAATCGTTTGTTAGGCGTTAGATTAAAGGGACTTCTTGAGTAAGACTCTGTATCATCAAATGAGTATCTCACAACAGAATATAATCTACTTTGTGTACTTTATTTACTTGGATTTTAGAGCACAATAGAAAGTGTTTGGCTGAAATTAACTATGTGACAAAGTGAAGAAAAGTTCGTGCATGTTTAGGTATGAAAGACTATGCTGATGCAGATATGTGTTGTGTTTAGCTGTGTTATAGTGTAGTTTATCATTATAACACCTTCTTTATTACATACCTGGAGACTTGGTCTCGTTGGGGACGATGCATCGGATGAAGTGGGGATGAGTAGCGTTCAGGGTCCTCATCAGGTTGTTCAGCTGATCCTACATGAGAGAAGACAATAGCAAACGTTAAGTCATACATACCAACTCACATCACGGAAACTAAAATGACTGCACCAAAACTATTACCATTAATATTTGCTTCACTTCATGAACAACTGTTGTCTTGTCTGTGGGACAAACTGAATTAACAGAAGTCATCTGCTTATCATCCAGTTAATGGGTATCAGATATTATCCTAATCTTCTTACAGTTCCACCACACTCTGCAGTCAGATCACAATCTTGTCTCATGTTCGTATCATATCTTTACAGTGATATTTGTTTTGTTTTTTATCACAACTTTCTCTCTAACCTGCTTTGAAAATTATGTAGCTATACCACTAAAGTTGACGTTGTGTTTGTGTGTATTATATATATATATATATATATATATATATATATATATATATATATATATATATATATATATATATATATATATATATATATATGTTGGAAAATGTTTTGGATAATATAAGAGAGAGTGTGTGTTATCTTTCTAAATATGTTTCTTGAACCTGTGATCAAATATCAACAATCTTCCACTTAACTATGATTAAATATCAACAATCTTCCACTTAACTATGATCAAATATCAACAATCTTCCACTTAACTATGATCAAATATCAACAATCTTCCACTTAACTATGATCAAATATCAACAATCTTCCACTTAACTATGATCAAATATCAACAAACTTTCACGTAAGTTACTCTTACATGACGTGGAGTTAGGTGGAGGAGGGAAAACCTACAGTCACGGGTAACTTACCCTGTAAGCAGATGATACAGTCTTGAAAGCACCAGACTTCTGGCCACGACCACCTGTAACCAGATAGATTTCAGACAGAGGAATCTATGTAATCGTCTCATTTATAATAATGTAAATACATATTCCTTCAAGGGCGTATTACTCATACATCGGGATATAATCTATCAAAAACAAATGAAGTAAAAGAAATGGAAAGGCAATGTGTATATTCTCCATGAGAATTTTCTGGATCCGTCCTAAGAAGAGGGAGGAGGCGGGTATGGCTGGAGGGAGAATATGTAATACCCTTTGCGTCAGCAGGAGCCGACTGGCCGGGATGGTCAGCGAAGAGTGTGACGACAATTTCGTTGCTGGATTTCTTCAGAAGGTCCACAAAAGTGTCGTTCAGAGGATCCTTGTTCTTCTCGAGCCAGCCACTCAGGTTGTAGTTCACAGTACCGGCGTAGTGGACGATGGCGAAGTGGGACTCTGACTGTCCCGCCTTGGGGGGTTTGGGCTTGATGAAGACAGGGGTCTTCCCAAGATGGTTGGCATTCAACTTCTCCTGGAAGGACTTGTCCGTAGCCTTGGGGAACATAGACTCTTCCTCGAGGATGGACAGAATACCCATTTTCTGTAGGATGTGGACGTATTAATGCTCGTAAGATTAGTGAACATCACATGTATAGCATTATAATCATGCACCATATAGTATCCTCAGAGTGTCTCTCTGTTCTGGAGAATTACCTTCTCGAAAAGCTCGATGCAGGCCTGCAGATCCATACCGAAGTCCACGAAGGTCCAGTTGATGCCTTCCTTCTTGTACTCCTCCTGCTCCAGCACAAACATGTGATGGTTGAAGAACTGCTGCAGCTTCTCGTTACAGAAGTTGATGCAGATCTGCTCGAACCCGTTGTACTGTGGATATTAAAAACTCTCAGCATGAGAACTGCGCTCTACATGTGAATTCGAATAATATATTGACACAAAAATATTGAAACAAGAACAAAGAAAGATATTTTGTTTCGTGATACCCATTCTTACATAAAAATATCATTTAAGGTCAGTGCTGTTTTTCAAACTTAGCCGTAAGCTAATGAGAAGCAGTATTGTGGAAGAGTAAACAGCATTGTGTGCAATAAGCTGTTAATATAGTGATTTGCACAGATATTTCACTAAAACCTTCTGAATATGAATATATATTGGCCGAAGCGTTAATTGAACTGTTAAGCTGTACAAAAACAATCTTCTTTGGTTTCTATTTTCATTTTCAGGTGAACATCAAAAGCTTCGTTACTTACGTCGAAGATCTCGAACCCGGCAATATCCAGCACACCGATGAAGGAAGCACGTTTGAGTCCAGTCTCCAGGGTCACGTTACACTTGACGACCAGCCACTTGAAGGTACGATCGAACAGGCCCTTAGCCATGGCACCGACGGAGTAGTTACACTGGTCGACGTTCATACCCTTGGCTACGAACTCAGCACCGACCTTGATCTTGGGCTTGGTGATGGCTTGGTACATATCAGCACCGTCAACACCCAGCAGCTGAGCAACCTTATCACCAACCTACGTGATGAAGATGAGGAAGTTAGTCACCGATTTATCATTTGTGATGTGTTGATGCAAACTAAGGTTATCAGTATCAACAAAACTGACACTCTAGTAGCATTACCTCAGTGCCATCAGGTTCGGCCTGCTCCTCGCGACCCCTTTGCTTGAACTTGACCTCACCGAAGTGCATGACTGAAGCGGTCACCTTGTAGACTTCCTTGACCTCTTGTTCAGAGAAGCCCAGAATGTCGAACGCGTCCTGAAATGGCAAAATACAAGAACAAATGTAATAAAAATTAATGCCTACATCAGGAGTGGTTATACATGGAGTCAAACAACTCAGTCAATAACTACAACAAAGTGGTTGTCAATGGAGATTTGTACATGGAGTGAAACCACTCACGTGACAGAACTGCATGTCCTCCTTGTCGTCGATGGAGGGGACAGTGACCTTGCCCTGGGACACGTAGTGATAATCGTAGATGTCGTCGCTAAGGAGACACATGGCTGTAGATAAAGGAATGAAATAAATATCATGTCGTTAGAAAATGTCGCAGATAATCTATGACTATATATATATATATATATATATATATATATATATATATATATATATATATATATATATATATATATATATATATATATATATACATATATATATATATATATATATATATATATATATATATATATATATATATATATATATATATATATGTATATATATATATATATATATATATATATATATATATATACATATATATATATATATATATATATATATATATATATATATATATATATATATATATATATATATATATATATATATATATATATGCGTCTGGGTTGGAAACATCAGAAAAGGATCAGTAATCAATATAATGAAATGATATGCAAATTTGCATAGAAAATGTACAACAAATTTTACATCAAGATAAACATCAGTGGGACACATTATTGCCAAAAAAAGAATATCCACTAATTTCATAGTTAGAATCACCAGAATCATTTCACAGTTAGTTGGAACTTTAGTAATCACTAAGATCTTAAAGGACTTCATTCATGTACGAGTGGGAAGACGCGGCACACCTCACCTACAGGATCCGGTACTACAGTACTACATTGGGCAAAATGTTGACCTACTCGACTCAGGTCTTCACTCAGTGTTAAGTGTCATGATACAGTGGCAGGTCTTACTTATAAGTTTGACACAACAAGAACTAAAGAAGAAAGTCAAATAGATAAGCCTTAACTGTTCTTTGTCATAGAGCACTTGCTGAAGACACATTCACTTAGGACAGGAAGATAGCTAATGTAACAACGATTATCTTAAGATGTAACAAGTTCCCGCCCAGATATCATCGCCAGGTTAACTTGACGTCCAAACTAGATAAGCTTATAAGAGCCAACATAACGTTGGAGAAAGTCTGGTGCAAAGTCCCACAGCCACGCGTACCAACACAGGCATAAGTCACGTGGTGATGATCGCTACGTAGGTTGACACAAAGTCACATATGAAACACACACACACACACACACACACACACACACACACAGTCACTCACTCACACACGCGCTCACACACACACTCGCACACACCACACACTTTTTAAATTCAACATACATGAACTGAACAAGATGATAGTAAAGGATGTTCAAGAGATGGGGCCTCACGAGTTTATACCTAGGTTAGTGCAATTGTACACTTGAAATTATAGTCTTGGAGAAATGCTTACGTTTGATCATTGGGATTTGGTCGGACATCATCTCGTAGAAGATATGGTAGGAACGTTCTAAAGTCATCTGGGAGATGACACGAGCCTTCTCCAGCAGGTAGACCTCAATGTCAGCACCAGACAGCTTGCCATTGGGTTGGAAGTGGATACGGATGAACTTACCCTGTGTGGTAAATGATTAAGAGTCAAATTAGGTCGACCAACAAAGGCTCATGGAGAATAAGAACATATTGTGAATTACTTGGTGTGGTAATATTTTGTGTCATCAGAGATGGAGTTGAAGGTGTACTTACAAAGCGGGAGGAGTTGTCGTTACGGACGGTCTTGGCGTTACCGAAGGCCTCCAGTACGGGGTTGGTCTGGATGATCTGGTCCTCCAGGTTCTGCAGGCAAGTGTCATAAATACTTTACTAACACGTCTCCCAAGACAGTAGGTAATGCTGCACTACATGTCGGTCAGCAATAGTGATTCAAGTGAGACATAAGGATAAGGATGCACAATATTACATGACTAATATCACTGCAAGTAATGAGACTTGCCACTAAAGAACTAATCAGTTGGTGTATGTCATTCTCAGGCAGCCTAGACCACTGGAAGCCACTGGTGGTATTATTACCTGTTTCTTTTCGTCAGTCTTCTTGGTGGTTGTGGCACCAACGTTGGCGAAGTATGAGAGTACCTTCTTGGTGTTCTCAGTCTTGCCAGCACCTGACTCACCGCTGTAGTGAACAACACGGTTTTTCAGTTAGTGGAAGATAAAACATGGTTGAGACAGGTAATCTAGTTTTTACCAGGACTAACAATACATGACAATCTACACATCTCCGACTCTGAAAGTAATTCAGGTAAATTTATGATTGTTTCAAGGATTACATTCTGTATGAGAAACTGATAGGATGTTTAAAGTCAGCAAGTCTGCGAGACATGTATAACAATGAAATCAGTAAGAGTTAGAGCAAGAACAGCGAAAAAGACGTGGCTTTGATAATCTAGTTAGCGATAAGGAGAGAGATGAATAGAACCAGTGGAGAGAGAGAGAGAGAGAGAGAGAGAGAGAGAGAGAGAGAGAGAGAGAGAGAGAGAGAGAGAGAGAGAGAGAGAGAGAGAGAGAGAGAGGCATTCTAAACTATGAGATGGCAGACAAATATCACACATGAAGAATGGAAAAGTTGTGGGTTTTGTTGGAGCGATGAGTATGATTATGAAGTGCTGTGGAAAATGATGTTAAATGAATAAGGAAGCTGTGTGTGGAGAAATGGAAAGGTAGGTGTGTGCTTAACGAGTTAACGATGACAAGAAACATTTCTTTGTAAATGTACGTCAAATAGAAATTACTGAAAAAAAAAATATTGAGTAAAAAATCGAAACAAACTTAGCGAGTTGAGTGGCAGGGATGTGTGGGGTTGTGATGAAGGGAAGGGCGAGCGCTTACATATGAAGACCTGGAGGCTCAGGGTGAGTTTCAGTATTGATGGAGAAGATGAGTCACAACGATAACAGACAAGCTAAATCATACATTATATGCCAGATATGACAGGTGTACATTATATGCCAGATATGACAGGTGTACATTATATGCCAGATATGACAGGTGTACATTATATGCCAGATATGGCAGGTGTACATTATATGCCAGATATGACAGGTGTACATTATATGCCAGATATGACAGGTGTACAGAAAGCTCTGATAAACCGCGGAATTTAAAGTTAGGATGTGCTAGAAGCAAGGATCGTGCCATCACTCATGTGACAATGTTCAGCTATAGTTTCCAGAACTCAGGTGAGGTCAACAATAAGAGAACAAGATATGGATAACATCTGCAGTAGAGTTAGAATTAGCAGATGGCAGAACAATTATCTAGTATCGCATATAGGACAAGCCTCTTGTCCACAGAGGGAATGAAATAGTTTAATATATTAACAAAAGTTTAGATATTCTTGTTTCACATTTGAGGCACTAGCATGAAGGAAGTATAAACTGAGCGACTGTGTCCACGTGACACAAATAGTAGCAGTTAACAGAGTTAAAGATAATGAAAGATAACTTCAATACTCGAAAGTCACACTTATAAAAGCGATAAGATGTGTGTGTGTGTGTGTGTGTGTGTGTGTGTGTGTGTGTGTGTGCGCGCGCGCGCGCGTGCGCGCACATGTACGTGTTTTTCTTATGTGACTTTCTGTGTCAATATATGTATGTCTGTCTCTATGTGTATGTGCACACGTTAAAGTTTAGGACAGGAAAAAAGTTGACTTACGTGATAAGCATAGACTGGTTATCGCCAACTGTGGGAGAAAAGAAAAAGGAATGATTTAGTTATGATTTGAATGTTTACGTACAATGTTTTGCAAATGTTATCACGTACTACACATTTAGGTTGTACAATAAGATTAACTGTGATGCAGTTTCACTTTCTTTGTATTTTCTTTAAAGTCAGTTAAGTTGTTAAACAGAAGTACTCGCTTACGTTGGCTCATGTTCATGTAGGCGCCGTCAGCGATGGCGAAGAGATGAGGAGGTACCTCATTACGCCTCTTGCCCTGGTAGATCTTGACCACACGGTTGGTGTAGATGGGGTAGCGCTTGTAGGGGTTCACGGCGATGCAGAAGAGACCGGAGTAGGTGTAGATGAGTCTGGCGACGTAGCGAGACTTCAGGTTGTAGAAGACAGAGGCATCGTTGAGGTAGGTCAAGTTGGACATGTCCTCACATTTCTCGTACTTGGGAGGGTTGACCTGCTGGACGAGGTCCTTCTTGTATGACTTGGTCTCACCGTTGGCATAGACGGTGACCAGGTCGCCCTTGGTGCCCTGGATCTCACCCTCAAGGAAGCCATCCTTCGCATCAGGGACCCAGCAGGACTTCTTGGGGTCGTAAGGCTTGGTGGCATCCTGCATCTTCATCTCCATGGAGATGAACAACCATTCTGATGGGTCGGGGTCAGGACCGGTGGATTTTTTGACGTGGCCAGGCATATTGGTGGTGGATGCCTAAAGTTGTCTAAATCAAATCTAAGTTCCCGGCTCTTGTAGTCTTCCTAGAATAGATAAGAAAAAAAAGATTCAGAAAAAAATATAGCCTTTAAGTTGGGAGGAGGATGTCCTGTGACGTGTTCATTCATATGTACATTTCTGAGAGCGAGTATCTTGTCATATAATACCGTCTACCTCAGCCTAAGACATCATGGATGAGGTCGACTTTCATTTGTCTCTGACTGACTGCTTTATGGTACCTAACGTCCAGTCGGCAATGATTTTTAACAGAACATTTTATTTAAGCTTTAGTTTAACTAATTTGCATCTAAGTGAAAGATATCTTTCTGAGATTTGCTACACTAGATGTACTAAGGAAATACGCACGCACACATACACACACACACATAACTCTCTCTCTCTCTCTCTCTCTCTCTCTCTCTCTCTCTCTGTATATATATATATATATATATATATATATATATATATATATATATATATATATATATATATATATATATATATATATATATATTGAAAAGGATGACAATTGAGCGCGTGATCAAGTATAGTCCTATGAGTCCACAGGAAAATGAAACACAAGTTCCCAAGCGCACTTTCGTGTAATTACCACTTCATCCCATCTCCCCTGATGATGTGAGTATTACACGAAAGTGCACTTGGGAACTTATTGTCTTTCATTTCCCCATGGACACATAGGATATATATATATATATATATATATATATATATATATATATATATATATATATATATATATATATATATATATATATATATATATATATATTACTTCTACATACATATCACTCATATGGAAACACAGAACACTTAAGATACAATTCATTGCCGATCTTAAAGGTCTCATAATCCATAAAGCGTATAGCTGTTTGTATAGATTTCAATATGATGGTCTGGAGTCGTTTCACTTTTTAAATATTAATGACACAACAGCTGTTAAGGATGAGTTGTTTGTGACGCGACGCGGGAACTCATCAACGACACTCGATAACACAGCTTTCTGCACTACACATATCTTGAGTGTGTTGATAGGAGTACACAAGACACAGATCATGTGTGTTGATAGGAGTACACAAGACACAGATCATGAGTACACAAGACACAGATCATGTGTGTTGATAGGAGTACACAAGACACAGATCATGTGTGTTGATAGGAGTACACAAGACACAGATCATGTGTCACACATGTTGTACACTTACGACACGCTTCACTGCACCACCACGAGGGAAACCACCGTTCTGAGCACCCGCCGTAGCGCGTCTGAAGGTGACCGAGATGCCAAGTTACCTGGTCGCCTCGCGGGGCGTGGTGTAAGCTGTGAACGGTTTAAAATAAACCTGCGCGCTGAGCTGACCACTGAGATTTTTCCTTCTTGGCAAACCACTGCATCGTTAGTACCAGAAAACAATGCCCACAGAAGTGAAACCTTCTCAATACATAATGATGTTGCATTTGTTTAGTTTAAATCTCTGCTGGACTGGTCATGTTCCTCAACCCGTCACCAGGCCTTCCATACGTGTCTTCGCTGACGTGTGTCTTCATCACACGGATCTTACTTTGACGAAAGTCACATCTCGCCACACATGGAATGTCGCTTCCACATTTGGAGAGGCGCGCCCCAGCCCTCCTAGACAAAATGAGGTCTAAGGCGACTTGGTACTCACTTCCCCTCTTTCTCTACTCTCATCTTCCTTAATTAATCGGTTTTTTGTTTTTTCTTTCGTTATTCTTTAGTTTACAGGAGTCTGTACAGTTGTCATACAATTCATTCCATTAATACATCAGAAACCAGGCCCACGTAAGACAAGCACACCATACGACTACTGAAACTTATAAGAAAAATCCCATTGATTTACACGATTCAGACTTGAAACACTTTCTTCATCTATCCACTGAGGCACCACTGAAATGCCTTACTTGAGGACGTAGCCATCTTGATCACACTTGAAACCTTCGTCTCTTCCCGGTCATGGCTGGTGTTCTCCTCGCAGTATGATATGAACGTGGAGGTCGTCCGTCATATATAAACCTGAGTTATATCATGTCCAGACAAGACTTGCATGTGCCTCACACAACGTGACGTACATCAAATAGTGTCGGATCCAACACTTTGTTTATCTTTTGTCTCACACACACACACACACACAAACACACACACACACACACACACACAAGTAAGAGAGAAGAGTAAGTCATAAGTTGATCAGGAACTTGTGGTTTGTTTCTCTGCATCCGTCCACCTGCACCATGGTGTCCACTTCTGCCTCCCTGCACCTCCAACATGTCCGCTATGTTACTCAGGATTTCCTCGCTCCTTCCCTCAATGTGTCAAAACCATTTCATTACACCGTCTTCACCTCCCTCGTGCACACCCCTTTTACAACCACAACTCTCTCTCTCTCTCTCTCTCTCTCTCTCTCTCTCTCTCTCTCTCTCTCTCTCTCTCTCTCTCTCTCTCTCTCTCTCCTACTCTATCATTTCTCATATGATCTACCTTCCTCACACGAAATACTGTCGTCGTATATTTCAGTTCCACACTTTTCTGTACTTCTTTATCTCGAGTCATGCCTCGCAACCCTACACTACCGTTGGGACCACTATACCATCAAACATTCCCATCTTTTCCCTGATACACAGTGACCTCTTCCTCCGTACACTTCTCAATGTGCCCAGAACAGTAGCCCCCACACCCACCCTATGGCCCAATTCATGGTTCTATTCGCTGTCATCTTCACTCTCATGTATCTAAAACTCTCCACTTCCTCTAGATTGTCTCCATTTAGACTCACTTCAACTAACCTGCCTCTAAAGCTGGTGACCTTGCTTTTATTCATATATATTCTTAACTTTCTCCTTTCACACAATCTCTTCCAAATTCAGACACCAGCTTCTGCAGTTTCCCATTCATATCTGCCAGGAGTATGGGCCATGTCATGATGCAAATAGTACATGACTCATCTCCTATACCCCCCAACCCGTGACAAACTCCACACCTTCTTTTTCCAGAATATCCATATATATATATATATATATATATATATATATATATATATATATATATATATATATATATATATATATATATATATATATATATATGTGTGTGTGTGTGTGTGTGTTTGTGTGTGATAACATTTATTATACCCACGGACAGTACTCCTCATTTAGCTTAATAATGCTGTACAATAAATCAAATGATTCACAGAAATTTCCACCAGTTTTTCCGACCTTTTCAATATTTCAGACCCATAATGTTGTGCTCCTGATCTCGACGCATCATATAATTTTTCCTAAAGCTTCTGCAAGTCATATATAACATTGTACTCTCTCTCTCTCTCTCTCTCTCTCTCTCTCTCTCTCTCTCTCTCTCTCTCTCTCTCTCTCTCTCTCTCTCTCTCTCTCTCTCTCATCGTGGTATCATGGAGAACATCTGCAAAGTTTGTTATAGTTTGTCAAGCCTGGATGGTTGAAGGAAACGACTCCAAAATGAAATACGTTCATGTAAACATTCATTATGTTCTGTTATGGTACCATTGTGAAGAGTAATGTTTACGTACACCAGCTTCCCTCTCATGCGTAAAGGAGAGTAAACAGTGACAGGAGATTGACTGATGAATATCCATATTGAAATACATCATCATAACACACATCATCCCTACCACCCACAATAATGATCTACTTCACTATTTAACAATCTCCCTTTATTCATTTTCCTATACCATTCACAAAACAAAATCATATATACACGTATAAGAAAGCGGTCACCATCAATCAATGTAGTACTTTGAAATTTGCATTTTATATTGAACTATATGAAATATTCAGGACAGAGAGGAAATGATAGAGGAGCTGGTGGATGATGAGTCACAGATGTTGTTCAACAGAATAGTTCAAGATCTTCAAGTATGTCACGTCGTTTTGCACAGAAACTAGGAATGTGCACGTCACAAAAACCTTCATGAAACGAAAAGTCGACATTCTTATTTTGCTTATTAGACTAAGTACCGGATTGACCAAGTCCTTGCACATAACCACCTCTTCCTGACCCAGGGAACGATAATTACCAAGAATCTCTTGTCATCATACAAACAGTACAAACGATGCGCCACGCACAGAGCGGCAAGTGGAGGAACTACGTGGCCAGACGTAGCTACCTACAAACTTCTTCAAGTGGCAGTAAGGAGACGGAGGCCATGGCCTGGCTAGTCCGACACTGATGCATTGTAACCCTATCACTCAGCTGACTGACCCTAGTAATGTGAACATGAGAACCAACCAGGGATAACTAGATATAAAGTATTCATACATGAAGTACTATTGTGACGTTGTGATATGATACTCACACGTACGAACAAACTCACGCACTTATAAAAACTCGGCAAGAGAGCAGCGCAGGCGCGCACGGGTTCTCGTTGCCTTCAGCACAGGGGAGCCAAAAATAAGAATTTCCACGATCTGGCCAGTGTGCAGGGTGGGAAATCCTAAAGGAGCTGGGATAGCTGGCACAGTAACAACCTCGGCATCTGTAATGTAAGACACACACTGTTCTAATTTCAGAGGTGGCTCGTGTGTGTGTGTGTGTGTGTGTGTGTGTGTGTGTGTGTGTGGTGTACATCTGGGTGTTTCGCTCCGAGTAAATGTACATGTACGTGTACGTATATATGGGTGTATAATCATCCACTTTTCTATACATGCTTTTGTGCAAGACAGAGATGGGGACCCGTTCGCAGCGATCCACACGAGGCTTAAACAAAAAGAGATAGCTGGCCTGGAACGTGGTGAGAGGTAGAGGCCTGGAACGCGGTGAGAGGTAGAGGCCTGGAAGCCACTGCGGAACTTTGTGATATATAATGCAGCAATCTATGCTCATCATGAGGGTGGTGGGTGTTTCCTGCTCATCGTACAAGCCTCACAGCGAAGTCCTGTAACAGAGAGGAAAAAAGAAATGATATAATCAGAAGACATAATGCACGACACATGAACATCATCCACAACACATACACAAAGACTTTGATGATGACATCAACAACGCTGAACATCATTTACAGTTCCAGCTCATGTAAACAATAGCTTGATTTTCTCAAGAGGAGAACCATGTTGGTACATGAATACTTCTTTGTCTCAAATATCTTCCATATTGCTCAGCTTAACGACGTAACATTAAAAACAGACGACTGAGCCTTAGAGGAAAAGTCCTCGCTTGGCTCCTTCCTATTCCTTCCACTGGAAAGTAATAGCAAAGGAGGGGAGGAGTACCATCACCCCGCTACCGCCCCACTTAGTCGCATTCTACGATGTGCAGGAGATACGTAGGCAGTTCTGTCCTGTGGTACAATGTAGAGTGGAGTTTGAATGTGAGAAGAAGAATATGCTAAGATGTAGATCATCTTACGAACATCGCATCAAAACAAACAGTCAAGGTAGTAGACAAGATACAGTCAAGGTAGTAGACAAGATACAGTCAAGGTAGTAGACAAGATACAGTCAAGGTAGTAGACAAGATTTGAGAAAGCCAATGCAGCAGCACGTTGTGAAGTTTACAATAACATAGAAGCTGAGAGAGGGTTCATTCTGCCTTGAAGTTCATTAAATGTGATCTGAATATATCAAAGGAAAGGAGTAAGTAAAGATAACTTCCTGGAAGTTTGTTGTTATTGTCACTCGGGAGTGTTTATAATGGAAGGACACTGTGGCATCATTAAGAAATAACGACATAAAATATAAGAGTTAACTGAGGTATTGGGGAAACCAAATAAACATCTAGGAAGCCATAATGAAAATTGTGAAGAGGAAAACAGAAGATTAAAATATGAAATCAAATGTTAATTCCATAGTAAGGGTCAGCTAGAACCAATTTGAATATGACTAAACACCACGAGAGCTGCGGGTGACCAAGAAGACTGAGGAAGTGTCTGACTAAATCAAGGACTGAGTTGTGTTGGGAACTCACTGAGGAAAATCAATGGGAGATCAAACCAAGGCAGAGCATCTGGAATGAAACGCAAAAATGTGAAAAAGTTATGTTCAAGTGAACCATAAGGCTTCTAAATAGAACAATCATAACTCCATAAGTTATGGCCTCCCGGGGCCACATCAGGTATTACTGAGAAGAAAGACAATTGTTGATGGTGTTCAAGTTGGATGAGGACTACGTTGACAATTGAGAAGACAGGGCAAGAAGGGGAGGAAACAAAATAGGGAAATCATAAGAAACAAAAGACGTGGAAATTACAATGACAAAAATTGATCAAACATGAAGAAATCATGAGAAACACAAGAGAAGATAAGTAAAGCTTTCTTTCAGAAAAGGATAGAAAGACCAAGTAATGGTAAGAGGAAACAAATATATTTGCTTGTCCTGTAAGCATTGTAGAATGGTTATGATAAAGCTAAGTAAAGCTTACTACCTCAAGGTAAAGTTCCACGGAAATAAAGAGCATACATCTAGATGTCTCACTATTCATAATAATCAACCCAAGAAAACAGCCTCGCACCTACATACTTAATACCAACAACGGACACACGCGATAGCGAGAGGGAAGACTCAGTGAGAGGCTTCAATACTTGCACTGCATCAGTAAGGAAATGTCTTCAACTTCCAGTAGCTACCAGTGCACAAGGTTCTTCATGTAGTTCATCAGAGGAACAGTAACACTGGGGGAAGCGTCCATAATACTTAATGACGACAATAGACAGTTATGAAAAAAGATGTGATGAATTGCATCAATCACATGTTTCTCCAATGTTCCTGAAGCTACCTTGCTAAACTGAAATATATATATATATATATATATATTTGTTTCCTTTGCGACCCACGATTCACGTGGGTCCAGCTTCGAGTCCCAGACATGCGAACCGGCGACCCGACTCATTTATCGCCATTTTTGGTTGGTCAGAAGGTGTACATAACCGGCTGGTGCATACTGAGTGTGTGTGTGTGTGTGTGTGTGTGTGTGTGTCCCTGATGTGGGCATTTTGTCTTCCCACAAAACTATAATCCTGAGTTAGTTGATGATATTCTCTTTTATTTTACAAAGAAATATTTATGGAACTATTTCCTAGATGAACTAATCCAGTGGATGATAGAATGAATCTTGTGCAAAGTTGTACTTGGTTTACAGTATGTCACAAGTGGTAGTATGTCACAAGTTGTGCGTTTTCCCATTTATAGTCATGATATATTTTCGTCAGATATTTTCTTGTGGTTAAGTCTCAATACAGCATTGCATCTGGGAAACCCAATACTAAACATCATCATACAAGACTTTTCCAGTTGTAGATGTTGAACAATCCTTTATATAACTCTGTGTCTCCCTCTTTCTATACACACACACACACACACACACACACACACACATATATATATATATATATATATATATATATATATATATATATATCACGAGCCAATTTCTATGAAACAGTCCTTGTACCGCCCACGCCCTTTCTAAGGCTGTAGACGCCTTTGGAGTGAGGATACCTGCCAGTGATACAGCTTCGTAAGTGAAGACATTTTCGCTAAACGTTATCATCTTGTTATTTTCCTGAAGTAAATCATAAGCACTGGGATGAATGAAATGGTATAGATAAAAATCGTATGCTTTACTAGAGCTAACCTAAGGACGAGAAAGATATATATATAAGAGAAGTAAATGAAACACATTAAGTTTGGGAAATTATTTATATTGATATCTGCATACTGCTCTTTGATCCAGTAAGGATGGAAGGTGTATAGCAAGTTATCATGTAATTTGATACATTGTACTGTACTGACTTGTCATTTATATATCAACATAAATTGGCAAGCTCTGATAGTTGTAATTGTTTATATAATATAAAAACAGTGAGGCACAGAAGTAGTATGAATGAAATATTTTATACTATCAGCTTGGAAGTACATTTCTTAAGCCTCCGAAAATATTGTAGCCTTCCTTATGCAACTAACACACACCGACATCGTTTCTTTAGGTTTTATATAGAATTATCACGGGATTTGGTACATCTTCCTTCCCTTATATAAGGTATTCAGGTCTTCTTTGTCTCTCTCTTCTCTTGCTTTAGGCAGATGCCTCCAACTCCTGCTGCGCCTTACGGAACTTAGCCAGGTTCATGGCAGCGATCTCCTCGGCCTCCTCGATCTGCCGCTTGTAGGTCTTGATCTTCTGCTGGAGCTTGTCAACCAGGTCCTGCATCCTCTCGTGGTTCTTCTTGTCCTCATCGGCCTGGAAGGACAGTTCCTTGATGCGCCTCTCGCACTTCCTCAGGTTCTTCTGGGCATCAGAGTGGCGACGAGCCTCATCGTCCAGCTGGCTCTCCAGTTCCTTAACGCGGCCTTCCAGTTTACCAAGGGCTTTCTTGCTGGCCTTAGCAGCATAGCTCTCGCTCTCCTCAAGCTTGAGCTGCAGATCCTTCACGGAAGCCTCTAAGCTCTTGCGCGTCTTCTCCAAAGTCTGGGAGTGTTCTTGTTCAGCGCGGAGTTCATCAGCCAGACGGGCGGCGTCAACCATGGCCTTCTTGGCTTTGTCTTCGGAATTCTTGGCCTCGTTCAGCATATCTTCATAATCAGCCTGTGATAAGGAAAAGAATTAGAATAATTAGGGAGCGATATATATATATATATATATATATATATATATATATATATATATATATATATATATATATATATATATATATATATATATCAATGAATGCTTTTTGCTCTACATATCCAACTTTAAGAATGTGCATGACTTTTTTCTCGGAAGCTAAGTTCATCATATAATCTGCCAACATTGAACATAAGATAAAGTTAACACTTACATGAAGGGTCTGCCATTCTCCCTCAAGCTTCCTCTTGGAAATGGTGAGAGTGTTATACTGGTTGCTCAGGTTACCGTACTGCTCGCGGGCATCAGCAAGCTCAGACTCTGTCTGGCGACGTCCACGGTCCGACTGTTCCAGAAGAGTGCGGGATTCTTCTAGTTCACCGTACAGAGCATTGCCACGGCGTTCAGAGACAGTGTACTGTTCGCGGTACTCAGACGCAAGACGCTGTGCTTCTTCAACCTTAACTTGCAAGTCCTTAACCTCACCTTGAAGCTTCTTGTATCCCTTCTGGAGGTCGCCGTAAGCCTTGTTAGAGACATCGAGAGAGATTTCTAGCTCATTGATATCAGACTCGAGCTTCTTCTTCATGCGAAGGGCCTCAGCTTTGCTCTTAGCCTCAGCCTCAAGGGAAGCTTGCATGGACTCAATAGCACGAGCATGGCATTTACTGGAAAAACAGAAACATTCTTATATTGCTGAAAAAACTGACATAATATGAATGAATGATTAATCTCAAGATTTTAACACGAACATCATATATATAAAACCTTTTTACTTACCGAGTATTATCAAACTCCTCTTCCTTCTCCTGGATACGCTTGTCGATTTCCTGTTTCACCTGGCTAAGCTCGAGCTGAGAGCGAAGCACCTTGTTCTCTTCTTGTTCAAGGGCGGCTTCAGCTTCCTCAAGAGCTGCCTGGAGTTCTTCCTTCTCAATTTCGTACCGTTTGACGGTCTTCTGAAGGTCATGGTAGGAGCGGCCACTCTCTCCAATCTGGTCCATCAAATCCTTGATCTCATCACCAAGGTTCTTGTTCTCGCGGCGAACTCCGTCAACCTGCTCAAGGTTCTCTTCATAGGCGGCCTTGATGCGGAAGTGTTCAGTAGAATAGTTGCGACATTCCTTCTGAGAAGAGTCGAGTTCAGCAGCAAGGTCGTCAACCTTCATCTTACACTCTGCGATCATCCTATCGAAGTTCTTCTGCTTCTTTTCGGCGGCCAGAACCTGACCCTCGGCGCGCTCGACACCAATCAGCATATCATCGAGTTCT
The DNA here is from genome assembly GCF_036320965.1 of Panulirus ornatus. NCBI lineage: Eukaryota > Metazoa > Arthropoda > Malacostraca > Decapoda > Palinuridae > Panulirus > Panulirus ornatus. The sequence continues at coordinate 14,238,114 of NC_092285.1, forward strand.
GCACCAAGCTTCTCCTTGGCCTTCTCTAAGCTCAAGTTCTTGATGTTCAGCTGTTCAATCTGAGTCTCAGCTTCGTCCAGGCGGGCGGCCAGCTTCAGACGAGCAGCTTCGATCTCCTCAGCGCGGGCCACACCCTCAGATTCATACCTCGAGCGCCACATCTGGGACTCAGCCTGCGCCTTGGACAGCAGACGCTGCATGTCAGCCTTGCCTTCGCTCTCTTCGTCAAGCTGCTCTCGGAGTCCATCAATATCGTGCTCGAGATTGCGGTACTTGCCCAGAAGAGTAGCACGTTCCTGTGGAGAGCCGGTACAGTGGGTAAATATTCATTAATGCACATTATAACATTGTGATTAGGATGAATAATGAACATACGTATTGTGACTACTGTGCGCTGCTTAGATCCAGAACATGCAGCAGTCGGCTGTAATTTCATACGCTGGGAAGTGATAGTTTGAAAACAAAGCCGAGAGATGACTTTATCTGAAACTACCATATTTAGCAAATTATCTTGTGGAAAGCTTTTTTCTCTCATCCGAGAAATTGGTGTAGACGAAATTCGACGATTTTATTTTTGTAATTTCTTTTTTTTGTGAGTGAGATGCAGGCAATGGTTGAAGTGGAAATAACTAGTTCTGGAAGTACCTTTAAGTGCAAGTGTTTCCAGTGCTGAAGATACCTAATGTGTAAATAACCCCACAGCTTACCTTGCCCTCCTCTTCCGCAAGCTTCTTACAATCATCCAACTGATTTGCAAGAGACAGTTTAACTTTGGACAACATCTCTATCTGGTTCCCGGCTTCTTCCAGCTGTCGTAGAAGATCTGCGTTCTCAACTGCAAGTTTCTTCTTGGCAACATCGAAGTCATTGAGAGTGCGGCTTGCTTCCTCGAACTTGGAGTGAGCATCGGTCATCTGCTGTTGTAGAGTCTTGATGACCTTGTCAGCGGCAGCCTGAAGTTGTAAATATAAGAGATAAGCAAATTTCTTGACTGGAGTTTTGATCTTATTAATAAGGATAATCAACATTATATATATATATATATATATATATATATATATATATATATATATATATATATATATATATAGTGAACATATGAACATTACCTTGTCACGGGCGAGGTTATCCATAGCTGCCTTAGCTTCATCAGCCTCACGCTTCAGGACGTCCTTCTCCTTCTCAGTCCTGTAATATAATCCAGGATCATTATACTCACAAGCACATGTCAATAGTAAGATCCTATAGTGTTAATTCACACGTATTACTCATATTCTGCACGGTATTTCTACTATTTTATAATATTAGTCCGTGTGTGTGTGTGTGTGTGTGTGTGTGTGTGTGTGTGTGTGCGTGTGTGAGACGCCATATATCTACCTGGCCTTCATCTTGGTCAGATGGTCGATCTGCTCGCTCATTTCACTAACTGCATCATTATGCTTCTTGCGAATAAGGCCAACTGCAGATTCATGCTGGATGTTAGTTTCCTCGTACTCACGGCGGAGCTTGGCTAATTCAGCTTCACGCTTCTTGTACAGTTCCACCTGAGCTGTGGTAGCTCCTCCAGCTTCTTCCAGACGATCGCTCAAGTCTGCAAGCTCGCGGGAAAGGTTGCTCTTGCCTTTCTCGGCCTTAGCCCTGGCCTGACGTTCGTGCTCAACCTCCTGTTCCAGGTCCTCGACGCGGGACTGCTGTTCCCTGACCTGCCTCTGGGCCCTGGAGAACTGAGCCTGGTCCTCTTCAAGTTTGTTAGCCAGTGAAGCGTAGTCCTTATCCTTACGCTGGATGGTACTCTCAACATCTCTGTAGTTACGTTCCAGGTCAGCAACACTTTCCTGAGTCAGCTTAAGGTCGCCCTCAACCTTCCTCTTGGCCTTGTCAGCATCATTCTTCAGTTTCTTCTCACGCTCGATGGAATCCTCCAGCTCATCTAAGGTCTGTTCCAGCTTGACCTTGATGTTATTGAGATGGTTGCATTTATCCTCAACTCCCTGGAAGTCCTCAGAAACCTTCTGACCCTGTTCCTGGGACTGCTTCTTTTCCTTGTTCATCCTGTTAAGGATTTCTTCTTGATGAGCAATTTCTTCTGTGAGGTTGTGAATCTGGTGATCCTTTGCGGCCTTCTCTTGCTCCAACTTCTGGAGTGAGAGCTCCATGTCTTCCAGGTCTCTCCTCATGTTTCCAACTTCATTTTCAGCCTTTTTCTTGTCCTGGAAGACGGAATTGCGGGATTCTTCTTGCTTCTGAAGGCGATCGGTGATTTCCTGAGGAAGAGAACGGAACAAATTAATTACTCGTAGAAAGGATCTCTAATTCTATTGTCTTATTACATGCAAAATCTATTGAGGAATTCTGGTATAATAACAGAATAAATGAATGATAAGAAGTAATAACATCTATGCATAAGATACTGATCAAACTTTTTCATGTTCTGTATATGTGTATTTCCAAGCGTGTTACTATTTTTTTGTGAATTACGGAGAGTTTTACTGTCATAAGGTCCTGACCCTTACTTGTGTCTTGTGTCCTGACCCTTACTTGTGTCTTGTGTCCTGAACCTTAATTGTGTTATTTCATGAATTTAACTTACGTTAAACTGGGCCTCTAGTTCTGCCTTCTGTGCCTGAACTTTGGCTTGCCTATCCAGAAATTCGGACATATTCCCTTGGCTTGCTTCGATTTCTTGTTTCAGATTGTTTCTTTCTTCCTGAAGAGACGAGTTCAAAGCTTCAAGCTCTTGACGAAGCTTCAGTTCATTCTCATAATCCTCCACAGCCTTAGCAGCCTTGTCCTTGAGGGCATTCATGACGTCCTCGATACGAGTTGTGTGAAGCAGAGGCTTCACCTTCTGCCACAGGTTGAACCATGACCAGCTCTGCATTTTCTGGAACTTCCTCAGGTTGCGTTGGACAACGACAAGGGCAACACGCTGCTCCTGCAACTTCACGTAACCCTTACGGCTGGTGAACCCACGCATCCAGGACTGCATCCAGGTGATGATCTTGCCCAGACGTGCGTCACGCAGTTCTTCCATGGTACCCAAGACACCAGCGCGGAAGAATACCTGTGGACACAAGCATATGGACGTTGCTCAAGCAGACCTGACAGACGTACAATACTTGATTAGTCTACATTGCTGGCTTCGCTTACTCGAAAATCTAGAAAACAAGGTTAGCGTATGTATTTACAAACATCATCTAAGAAAGTACGTAAAAGGTCGTTAGGAATTCGCTATATTTCCAGAAATTCCATCAAAGGCAAGACGTGATTGCCTTCCATGAGATGAATATTCCTATTTCATTGGTGATATTTTAGGTGGGTAGATTTACCTTCGTGTTGCCGAGACGGTACAGTTCCTCATCAAGACCAGACTTATCGAAGCAAGTCTTGGCGGCTGTCTTATTGTCTTCGATCGTGTCCATCTCTTTAGGAGCCAAGATTTTGTATCTAGGAAAGGACAAAGTTCGTCATTAAGTTTTCGGGTACATGCTGTATGCAATATTCTATACTACATTTTATATTAACAAAGGGGAAATACCCGTAAGGCTATGGAATTATAACCAATTCCCTTGTAAGTGAGGAGCCATGTTGATCTCCAAATGTGACTTTCTCTAGCTGTCATTTAGATACAGTTGGGAAAACTATGTAACTGAGCTCACCGGTGCCTGAAGTCGGGGTACACCATCCTGTTGGGGAAGCCCTTGCGACAGATACGGATGCCTTCAAGTACACCGTTACAGGTCAGCTGGTGCATGATCAGGGCTGCGTCAGTTGCACCTGATGAGGAAAAAGTTGTAGTGTAACGTAATGGCGAATCAAGCTTAAGCCTCGGACAAGTTAAAAGGAATGACATGAGAGTGTTCAGTGCGGAGCATAATGTCATGATTCTATAATATATGCCATGGGATGGGAAGTCTGAGAAAGTAAAAGGAGTGAATGCCTACAAAACATATGTTCTGCTGAGTGGGGTGATATCCAATAGATAAGAGAACCACTACTACTACTACAACAAGAGAGAGAGAGAGAGAGAGAGAGAGAGAGAGAGAGAGAGAGAGAGAGAGAGAGAGAGAGAGAGAGAGAGAGAGAGAGAGAGAGAGAGATTCATCTATGGCAAAGGAACTAGAATTGTCGTATGAGATCATCATTGCTACAGGTTTACTCTTAACCAACCTGGTGTCTTGGTCTCGTTGGGGACGATGCATCGGATGAAGTGGGGATGAGTAGCGTTCAGGGTCCTCATCAGGTTGTTCAGCTGATCCTGTAGAGGATAAACACAACAGTGAAAGTCAGTGCATGTTTAAAGATATGTTTATATCTACGGATAATTCAGCAAAACTACGAATGAATATGTTCCGAGGTTTTCTTAATAAGACTAAAATGCCTTCGATACTTTTTACGTAAGAAAAATATGATCAGTTATAAAAACCAAAAGTTACTTACCCTGTAGGCAGAAGACACGGTCTTGAAAGAACCAGACTTCTGGCCACGACCACCTGAAGGCATTAGATTATGGCACATCATACACAAGTACCTCCATCGAAAATATTATCAAAGGTATATTGTATCATCGTTATGAAAATCATACATATACAGATTTTTAACAATATAATTCAGATTATTGAGCAAGTAAAGGTAGGAAACTTTAGTCCTGTTCTGAAACTCTCAGCTTCCATAATGTAAACCAGTCAACCAAGTCTTTACTGATGGTTGGTTTATAATCTGTGAAGAGAGAAAAGTTTTTAGTCTAACTTGGGCATTTCATGGCAGAAATACTTATGGTCAATTTTCGCAAACGAATAAAGATATTCAAAATTATTCCATAATGTAAGTCAAATATTATACTGAAAACATATTGACTACAACTTAGCCAGATGATCTGCTGGCGGTTGTTAGGAATGAGTACTTACCACCTTTACTCTGTTCAGCCGGAGCTGACTGGCCGGGATGGTCAGCGAAGAGTGTGACAACAATATTGTTGCTCGCCTTCTTGAGCAGGTCGACCAGGGTGTCGTTCAGAGGATCCTTGTTCTTCTCGAGCCAGCCACTCAGGTTGTAGCTCACAGTACCGGCGTAGTGGACGATGGCGAAGTGGGACTCTGACTGTCCCGCCTTGGGGGGTTTGGGCTTGATGAAGACAGCAGACTTGCCAAGATGGTTGGCATTCAACTTCTCCTGGAAGGACTTGTCCGTAGCCTTGGGGAACATAGACTCTTCCTCGAGGATGGACAGAATACCCATTTTCTGTAGGAAGTGGACGTATTAATGCTCGTAAGATTAGTGAACATCACATGTATAGCATTATAATCATGCACCATATAGTATCCTCAGAGTGTCTCTCTCTTCTGGAGAATTACCTTCTCGAAAAGCTCGATGCAGGCCTGCAGATCCATACCGAAGTCCACGAAGGTCCAGTTGATGCCTTCCTTCTTGTACTCCTCCTGCTCCAGCACAAACATGTGATGGTTGAAGAACTGCTGCAGCTTCTCGTTACAGAAGTTGATGCAGATCTGCTCGAACCCGTTGTACTGTGAAAAGAATAAACAATGAATATCTGAATTTGTTCGAGATATCTCTTCCCGTTGGACGCATTTCTTATTGGTCAAAATAACAGACAACACCGTAAAAGCAAAAGTGTACTTAATCATCAGGATCAGGAATATGATTATATACTAATAACTTGGTTTAACACGCTTACGTCGAAGATCTCAAAGCCGGCAATGTCAAGCACACCGATGAAACTAGCTCGTTTCTGTCCAGTCTCCAGGGTCACGTTACACTTGACGACCAGCCACTTGAAGAGACGATCGAACAGGCCCTTAGCCATGGCACCGACGGAGTAGTAACACTGGTTGACGTTCATACCCTTGGCTACGAACTCAGCACCGACCTTGATCTTGGGCTTGGTGATGCAGCGGTAGAGATCAGCGCCGTCAACACCCAGCAACTTGGCAATTATTTCACCTTTCTGAAAGATATAAGTTGAAAATATTTACCTCTGAGGAATTTCCCAAACATACAAATAATATTGGTGAGCACAAGCCTCAGCAATATCAGTGTAAATCTGTAAAATATGAATGTAATAATAGCATTACCTCAGTGCCATCAGGTTCAGCCTGCTCCTCGCGACCCCTTTGCTTGAACTTGACCTCACCGAAGTGCATGACGATAGCAGTGACCTTGTAGATCTCTTCAACCTCCTGAGGACTGAAGCCCAGAATGTCGAAGGCGTCCTGTAGGGATGAAAAGTAAATACTATACCTTCAGAAACACATACATGGGAAAATGGTACTTTGATTAAGGATGTTGAGACTAGGTATAATTTGACGTAAGAAAATATACAGTAGGTTGTCCCCAGTCAACCTTGACTGATCGCATGAAAGTTTGAAGATCTGATATTGTGAACAGTAGCAGCGACGGTGAGCTTCACTTAACTACACAAAGTTCCCACCACTCACGTGACAGAACTGCATGTCCTCCTTGTCGTCGATGGAGGGGACAGTGACCTTGCCCTGGGACACGTAGTGATAATCGTAGATGTCGTTGCTAAGGAAACACGTGGCTGTAGATAAAGGAAGTAATACATGAAGGCAATGGATCCAAAATATCGGAAGTATTTCGTACGTGATTTCATATAAAAGAACATCCTACATCAAAGTTATAAATGGTAATTTGGTACTTCCCATGAAAGCACTTGAAATATTCAGCAGGACTGACTGTTGTCCTAAATGTCACACTAAGATATTCACAAACTATTCAGGTTTTAACGACAAAAAGACTCATTTTTGTGTCGAGTTCAGAGTGCAAATGATTGCCATGATATTGACATAACTTCTAAACAATTCAAATTCGGCCATGTATAAGGCAGTGTTTAATAGGAACTTAATAAGATGGCGTTATTACCCAGTGGAAGAGAATGCTATTAGATATCCAATGTGTTGCCATACACAAATTACATTAAATATATCAGGGAGAGTGAATACTGACAATCTTAAATCATACTGATCTGATGGGAAATGCAGTTTTGAACCAGTCAAAAAGACATAAAAGAACGTAAAAATTCTTCTTTTTTACTTAAAATAATTCTTATCCATACATATTTGTTACGCATTGGAAGGCGAGAAGTAAGTATAGATAACTGCGAAAAAATTACTTACTTTTGATCATCTCAATCTGGTCGGACATCATCTCGTAGAAGATGTGGTAGGATCTCTCCAGGGACTGCTGGGAGATGACACGAGCCTTCTCCAGCAGGTAGACCTCAATGTCAGCACCAGACAGCTTGCCATTGGGTTGGAAGTGGATACGGATGAACTTACCCTGTGTGGTAAATGATTAAGAGTCAAATTAGGTCGACCAACAAAGGCTCATGGAGAATAAGAACATATTGTGAATTACTTGGTGTGGTAATATTTTGTGTCATCAGAGATGGAGTTGAAGGTGTACTTACAAAGCGGGAGGAGTTGTCGTTACGGACGGTCTTGGCGTTACCGAAGGCCTCCAGTACGGGGTTGGTCTGGATGATCTGGTCCTCCAGGTTCTGCAGGCAAGTGTCATAAATACTTTACTAACACGTCTCCCAAGACAGTAGGTAATGCTGCACTACATGTCGGTCAGCAATAGTGATTCAAGTGAGACATAAGGATAAGGATGCACAATATTACATGACTAATATCACTGCAAGTAATGAGACTTGCCACTAAAGAACTAATCAGTTGGTGTATGTCATTCTCAGGCAGCCTAGACCACTGGAAGCCACTGGTGGTATTATTACCTGTTTCTTTTCCTCAGTCTTCTTGGTGGTGGCGCCGACGTTGGCGAAGTATGAGAGTACCTTCTTGGTGTTCTCAGTCTTGCCAGCACCTGACTCACCACTGTAGTGAACAACATGGTTTTTGAATGAGTGGAAGATGTAATATGGTTCGAACATGAATAAGTAAAGGTAAAAGAAATAAAACATTAGATTTCCACCGCACAGTAAAACGTAATGTAAGATTTATATTTCACAAACGATAGTAACTAAAATTTACGTTTAACAAGGATTTAAGCTAGATGTATTTTGCTCATAAAGGATGTGTGTGTGTGTGTGTGTGTGTGTGTGTATGTGTGTGTGTGTGTGTGTGTGTGTGTGTGTACTGATGCTTTAGAAGGAAAGAATAACTTACGTGATAAGCATAGACTGGTTTTCGCCCACTGCAAGGAAATCGAGAATATTTCAGTACATGTTTTAATAACTTTAATAAAAGAAAGAAAATCCAATATTGTATTTTATATGATACTATTATAAATCCTAAGACTAAAATTAGGTCAAGATTTTTTCTTCATCTCATTATAAGTTTTATACAAATGTCACACTTACGCTGCATCATGTTCATGTAGGCGCCGTCAGCGATGGCGAAGAGATGAGGAGGTACCTCATTACGCCTCTTGCCCTGGTAGATCTTGACCACACGGTTGGTGTAGATGGGGTAGCGCTTGTAGGGGTTGATGGCGATACAGAAGAGGCCGGAGTAGGTGTAGATGAGTCTGGCGACGTAGCGAGACTTCAGGTTGTAGAAGACAGAGGCATCGTTGAGGTAGGTCAAGTTGGACATGTCCTCACATTTCTCGTACTTGGGAGGGTTGACCTGCTGGACGAGATCCTTCTTCCAGTTCTTGGTCTCACCACCAGCATAGACGCTAATAAGGTCGCCCTTGGTGCCCTGGATCTCACCCTCGAGAAAGCCTTCCTTGTCGTCTGGGATCCAGCAGGACTTCTTGGGGTCGTAAGGCTTGGTGGCATCCTGCATCTTCATCTCCATGGAGATGAACAGGAACTCTGTGGGGTCGGGGTCAGGACCCGTGCTCTTCTTGACGTGGCCAGGCATGATGGTGGTAGGTGCCTAAAGTTGTCGAAGTGGGTCTTTGAACTGGATGGTGGAGTTGTTCTGATTAATCCTGGAACAAGAAATAAAGATATATGGAAGCATTTTGTCACAAATGGAACCATAGGACCTGAGTATTTAAGACACTGCAACAATGGTCAAGTTACTGTCGCCTTCCTAAGTACATTCTAGGAATTATCTTATAATAAGGTTCTCCTTCCATGAAGCAATGGTGCTTAAATATTTGCACTCCATTAACGAAAAGCTCTGTTCTTGGAGTAATCTCTGGTTTAGCACAAATTTATGATGTGCTATAGTACCATCATACGTTTAGTAACACAAATCGTTTAGCATTATAGTTTCCCTTGACTAGTATTTGCTGTGCTCGTCTCTGTCGTGTAGACTAAGACAAGGTTCAACAAAGCGCTTGTGCTGGCCATACACACTTCCTGACACAACTGATATGGCCATGCCTGTCAACAGCTAGTTCATACAGGTGCCTTAAACTGAGACGAAACCTTCCAATATTTTGTGGTTATATATGGTGTAGCTCTCAAAGTTAGCCTGATGTAAAGTAATGTGAACATTTGTTGCCCATTACATGATGAATAGTTTGAAGAACAATATCTACTGAAAGATAGGTATAGTTCAGCTTTAAGATACAATTGATATATATATATATATATATATATATATATATATATATATATATATATATATATATATATATATATATATATATTATATTATATATATATATATATATATATATATATATATATATATATATATATATATATATATATATATATATCCCACAAATAATAAAACTTTATTTTCTGTCATAATATAAGAGACACAGTCAACGCCTAAGACCCAGACTGTGTACTTTGATGGTGTAGCAATAAGTCCAATCATCATCAAAGTACAATCAACAATGATGAAAGCGCAGGTAACTTGCGTACACAGCGGCCAGGCTTCAGAATATAAATCACAAATGTTCTAGTATGATAAACTACCACAATGTAGGACTTACGACACGCTTCACTGCACTACTACCTCCACGACACCACCACCGTCTCAAGCACCCACCCGAGCGCGTCTGGAGCTGAGCGGCTAAGCGTCTAGCCTGGTAAGTTAGTCCCACCAGGAAAAACGGGGAGCGGTTGCGAGGGGGGGTTTGGCAAGTTCCTTACCTTCCAAAATAGCGCGCGAAGCGGACGCGCTGACCATCGCCGCAGCTTCGAACCTGCAAACCACAATAGTCAGGCATGTTGTGTTTGCTTACGTGTATGACACTCCAGGTTTACATTACCAGCGAGGAAGGTGTCTCTCTATACCTACAAACGGACCGTATACGACTGAATGCATGCATTACCATATGCATTCATGCGTGCATTAACATCCATGCACAGTTTGACTTGCAAGTACTTTTTGGTCATACAGGGGCGAAGAGCCGAGTGTATACCCGAGCTAAGGAGGAGGCCACACCTCCCATGGCTGCCACAGATACTCTCAGATACTGAGTATCTTTTCCATGAATCCACATAAGGAAAAGATATCCCCCAGGTACAAAGTATCTTTATCATGGATCCATATGCATACAACGATACCCTGAGGTGGGAGAGTATTTTGTTGATAACATTAATCAAGTGATTACCACAATCATCAGAGTTGTCGTCACTGAAACAATGAAACTCAAGAAAAATTCGTCGTTATAATCCTGAGCGGTGAAAATAACACAATTATTTCATTGGTCACTTTTCATTAACCGCTGAAAACTTTAATCATAGATACATACATATACATTTATTCATTCCTTAATCAAACATGTATACACATCTCTTCATCCCTTCAATTAACTAACTTTAAATCATACATACACATTCATTAATCCCTTCCAATAACTAAAAATTTACAATCATTGCAAAAAATAAGTAATGATCACAATTTCTCCATTATTATTTACTGGGAGAGAGTTGACAGTCTTGGGAGCCATGTAGACGACCCTTCCTCTACTGTACCTGGACAACTACAACGTACCAGTTTAGTCTGTAAAATCAGAATAATGTTGAAGAATTTCCTGTTAATATTGGACGACTGTCTGTCATCCGATACAACACAGAAACCGGTCAAAGCCGTCTCTGACGGAAGGAAAATGGGATGAAGGATGAATGACAGTATGGACGTCTACCATTAGGGCTATAAGCTTGGTTCTCACCTAAAGTGATCAACATTGTTATAATGAGAACAAGGAATGTGATACACATAACCAGGATGACATGTTGTAAACAACCTTATCAGGACAGAAACGATAGTGAAGATATTTGTACACAATGGTCTGCAGAGGAGGCCCACTTGATACATGTATATTCACATGTATATTACTGGATGTATGCTGGATGTATCAATAATTCGTACGTAGAAAAAAGGTTTTTGCTTTCGGTCCTACAGAGCTTCCTAATCCGTCCATGAAACAGAGGAATGGTACTGTGTTCTTCCCACTGACTGTGAAGCCGAATGGAACACTGAACAAGCGAGTGGAACCTTCATGTTGTGGGCAGATGGGTGGTTTCCACAGTGGATGTTATCCTTCAAGCAAGGTTGACCATCTCGCACTCAAACCATCTTTAATCATGGTCGAGAAGATTGTTGAAGTATTCAGTAATATCCTGACCATCACACTAATTGTGTTTTTTTATATCTAAGTTTACCGGACATCACGGGCAATTATATGTAATAATCATGCACGCAATGACCACAGGCCCCGCCTACGGTTGGAAGCCACATGGGTGTTCAGCCGGCCCGTGCGTGCGCCACAGTCATCAACGCTACACGTGTCACCATCATGTTCAAATGTTACACTCCACTTTCAACATGTCCTGGACGGTATGTTCATGATAGTCACGATAAACACTGACGTCACTATGTTGGAGCATCGACCATATAGCACATGTTGGACCTGACTGGTTCGGGTCCTCTTCACGATATGCCTCACCAAAATACGTCTCAGTCTCCTCCATCTCGTAACTACCCCTGGTAAAATTATCATATTCTTTAATGTCTCATTTTCTTAGTCTATCCTATCCACTCCAGTCTAGACTTTCTTCTCTTACAAGAAACAAACACAATTTCCTACTTTATCTTATCAGCAACATTCCAGAAACTCGTTTTTTATTTACATTTCTGTTTCTCAAATAATAATGTTCAATATTTGTTACATTACCTAATGTTTTCCAAATAATAATGTTCAATATTTGTTACATTACCTAATGTTTTCCAAATAATAATGTTCAATATTTGTTACATTACCTAATGTTTTCCAAATAATAATGTTCAATATTTGTTACATTACCTAAGTGTCAGCAACATCATATAAGCCTTGGTTTCCATAAGTATTTATTGCCATAACTGGAGCCTTTATACATGACAGCCAGAGACTGAGTGTGAACGAATGTGGCCTTTTATGTCTGTTTTCCTGACGCTGCCTTCTGACGCGGGAAACGGCGATCAAGTGTCAATAACAATGAATGATAATGATAATAATGATAATAATAATAATAATAATAATAATAATAATGATAATAATAATAATGATAATAATAATAATAATAATAATAATAGTAATAATAACAATAATGATAATAATAATAATAATAACAATAATAATCTGTTCTTAACGCTACCTCGCTAATGCGGGAAATGGCGAACAATTTGAAAAAAGAAAAGAAAGAATAATAATAATAATAATAATGATAATGATAATAATAATAGAGCATCTTTATATCCTACCTGATCTTTATGTCCTCAGACCAATTTCACTCATTAAAGATTTAATGCAAATATTCAAGACATTTTACCTTATTGTTTTTACCTGAAGTTGCAGCAGGTGTTACCACTTACCCCTCTGGGTATCAGTAACTCTGCTTTCTAAATGAGCTTCCTCACAGTGAGGTCCGTGCCTGGATGGGCAGTGTACATAGCCCGTCTGTACACAAGTGTTCTCATGGTGGCTCCAATGTGCTGCCTTCCTTGCCATATGCTGCCTCGAGTATTCATCTACTTGCCTCTAGAGCAATCTCAGCCAATGGACCCCTTCTCGAATTCTCATGTTGATGTCGGCACTGAACGCGTCGCCTGCTAGTGTGTTGACGAGTTTTGTTGGTGGTAATCCGTTCATTTTTCTGATGTAATTACCGGTCAACACAACATTACATTGTATGGATTTATCTTTGGTACAAAATCATCCTGGTGTTGAAAAATGCATCCGGGTCTGATGATCTTGAAACCTACTTGGTCATCGCTTAGTAACTTGATCTTACACATCATCCAAACATTGTTGTTATATTCTCCACACTAGCTTGTATAATTACATGTCTTCTAGTTGACATAAACACTGGTGTACATATTCATCATATCTTATCCTTATTCCCAAACTTTCTGAAGTACATATTGTGGCCAGTCCATTCCCTTGCTTCCAGTCATCAACCTACATACATTTTGGTCCACCAATATTGTTATGGATATGTACATTGGAAGCGATATCTACAAGATAATGTCCTTCCAGGTTAAGTAACATTAGTAACATTAGTTAAGTAACATCAGTATCATGATCATGTAAACATTCAAGATCAATGTGTGGATCGCCTCACATACTGACTGTCATCTTAACACACATTCAGGACTCGGTCAATATGAAAAATATAATCATATTATCATACGAAGTGAAGCAGTCAGGTCGTAGTTTCAAAACTAATCGGTTAATTTGAATCATTTACTAAGAATAATTAAACTTGTTTTGACCATTAATTCGTAACATAATGAGTAATCATACGTCATCACCGGGACACGGTATATAACGTGTGTTCGGCTCCCATATTAACGTTAGTCTGGACTGTAGTATAATTCTTCGGGTTGAACACTCCAGATGTGGTGTGCTGGTCGGCAGAAACTAAAAATAAAAGCAGAGTTGAAACCAAATCATGACCAGGTAGTAGTAGGTGGTGGATTCCACTAATTTGTACAAAAGTAGAATCTATGAAGAGAGGAACTGAACTAGACTGTGATTTTGTTAAGGAAACAGATACAGAACAAACCAAACTTACAAAGAGACAAGTTCGACTATATTCATCAAGTGGATTACTGAATACAAGATAAACATACGTGACAAATGTGATTCTGCCGAGGGATTACGTATACAATGATAACAAGAACCTGTTAAGAAAATATGCACTTCATGTAATCCCGTACATTGTAGTCGTAGAACACAAGCAGATGAGTAATACAAAGATAACAAGAACCTGTTAAGAAAATATGCACTTCATGTAATCCTGTACATTGTAGTCGTAGAACACAAGCAAATGAGTAATACAAAGATAACAAGAACCTGTTAAGAAAATATGCACTTCATGTAATCCTGTACATTATAGTCGTAGAACACAAGCAGATGAGTAATACAAAGGAATTCCAACAGTAATGTATCAATGTGACACTTCGAAGCTCTTGTGGTACTGGAAGACATCAAAAGCTTATAGAAGAGTGTGGTTACATTCTATATGGCTCCTGACAGTGGATTGTTCGGACCAATAAACAGTGTCTATGAAAATACTAATTTGGCTGCAACTGATGCTGTACAGGAATAGATTATGAAACAGGAAAAAAAGCCACGATAGATAAATGTTATAAAGCTAAAATAAAGTAAGACGCGTCGTACGAAAGCATGCTACATGACCTGAAGCTAACTAGTTACCAGAGGAAAGTGTTAAGACATTACTTAATAATAATAATAATAATAATAATAATATAATAATAATAATAATAAAAATAATGATAATAATAGTAATAAACCATTATCACAATCTTTGAAAATCTCGACCTAAGAAGCTACGTGGCTCAGGCTGGATGAGACCTGTAGTGACCGTTCCACAGTGCGAGGCGAGGCTGTACTGTGGAGGAGACAAGGTCGTCTTACGTCTTCAGAATAGTAGAAGATGATTTACCAGTCAGCTCGGTAGATGGAAGAACCAGACATACACTTAACAATAAGCTTGACAAGTACTTCACATCATGCACACGATAGACATTATATTTTGAAAGTTGTTCTTCTTATCATTGTAAACTGTGAGTTTCTGAAGTCCTGCGCTACCACAAATAACCCAGCCGTTGGTTCATGTTTAACTTCTCTTGTAAAACACAAGTGAGTTGAATCGTAATGGAAGTAACACTGTGTTAATTTGGTTTGTACGAGCTTACGTGGAGGGAAAACGTGGGTAAGGACGACATACAACACAAAGAGACTGTGTCCTGTATGGGAAGCAACACAGAAATGAATAACACCTTCACATACTGTGAGGCACACAAGAGGTGCAGGCTTGTACTACATCCGTCCTGTAGTGTTGCTTGACCGAGAAAAACAATGATCACAAAGGTAGAAATTCAGAAACAAGTATGAAGTACAATGGCTCAAGGACCGAGAGTGTGTGTACAAGTTTTGAAACAATAACTCATTACAAAAACAAAAACTGATAAACTTCAGAAATGACATTGTAATGAAAATTATTGATGAAATTACTGAGAGTACATATATACGGATTACGTTGGAAAGAGATATAAGTCAGTTGACATACAACGAAGAGACGTAGCTACGACGCCATTTGGTAAACAAGTGACTGTATCTCCCCTGATGATGTGATTATTACGCGAAAGTGCACTTGGGAACTTAACGTGTTTCATCTCCCCGTGGACTCATAGGAATATACGTATAAAATGCCACTGTGTGAAGAAATGTAAGAATAACGATTTGACAATAAATGAAAGAGCATCAAGGAATTGGTCATCGCCAGAGAAGAGGAAAGCCATAATGAAGGTCGAAGGCGTACAGACAAGTCTTCATGGTAGGATCATCTATGCCAACCAAACAGTAAAATGGCGTAAGTTTCGTGCAGGTTCCCGTCAGTCAGTGGCTCTCTTGTGAACGTAAATGGTGAAGATAAACACACATGAATGAATCAGATAACGAAACATATAAAAGACGACATCATAACTGAACAACACTGTCACACACGCAATCATCTGTGGAAGACCACTTCATACCCTTTCACATGAGAACCATACAAACATATACAAGGATTTACCAGTTAACATTTTGTGTGCATCCTTAATAACATGGTACAGTTGGAAGGTTTCTTAATCATCTATATTCCATTCTACTATTTACCACACTATCACAGACAGCCACCAAAGAAACCAATGGTCTGTTGCTATTTGAATTCCTTTGTGTTTCTCACACCAAATACGTATTCTTAGACTATCAGTTTATAACACAGCAGGGGAAACATTTCTAAACAAATCAAAGCAACTACGCTCAGTGCTTCAGAGGAGAGAACATGAAAGTTTACAGCATTACAGAGTTGTTGTTCCTCTGGTATGTTAGGAAAGGATTTGAAGGTATCATTTGAAAGTCTGCCACGCCCGCTAACATAAAAAAATATCGAAATGCAACGAAGATTTAATAAAGGCTGAAATGGACATAGTATGGCTAATAAGATGGATATAGTATGGCTAATAAGATGGATATAGTATGGCTAATAAGATGGATTCGCTCGTGTGGCTGGTCTAGCTTGGGTAATGTTCGTGAAATATAGGTGATGTGTGGCACGTAAGGGAGCTGAGTCACAGTATCTACATACATCATCATAACTCGGCCGAGAAAAGACAAGCAGACGAACTGAAAAATCTACTGATAACTCTCATGTTACCTAATGTATACATTTGACTCTAAGACTACAAGATTATCATTAACTTAATATCTAGTGATGACAGAGTATGAAGTATCATATGTTGACATACTGTCACTCTCACAAGGATCAATGTTTTCCAGACATACGTCTCTTAGTTAATGGTTAACAGTAAGGTAGAGTGTTGAAATATGACAACAGGTTTCATGAAGGGAAGGTGGGTGTAGTAGACAAACATACGGAGACACAAGTTACATGTAAAAATAACAGATTTTGTGGTAAGGTGAGAGGGTGTGTGTGTGTGTGTGTGTGGCAGCGTCGGAAATAGCCGGAGGAGGTGGGTATGTCGACCGCTACACTGAGGTAGTCGCTCCCCTGAACAACTAGTGAAAAAGAAGATGACAACTTTCACCTTAAAAGAAACCAGAAGACTTGAAACCTCGTGAAGACCAATGATTTGTATAATTCAGCGTCATACTATCAGCATACTGACTGTGTAACTTAACACAACTAACTCAGTCGCTTAGCATCATCTTACACACTACAACAGAGCCGCGCTTGCGCACTCCTTGCTTACGGTGACCTGTTATATGACTTAAGGCTTTTATCTTTAAGAGATCATTTGGGGGGAGACTATTCCACATTCCCCATAACTGGTGTTTGTGCTCGTAATCTGTATGTTGTACGAATGTACGTATGTCTGGCTGGCTCATGAATGACTATAATTACCTCCCAGGTAAACTAAGACTTCGTTACTTTCATCATTTGAGGCATATCTACCTGGCCAACAGCCCCGTCACCAGCACACTGCCCCCGTCGCTAACAACGTACCTTATCACCACTACAATATCTTCATCACCAACAACCTAACCTAACCCACATCACCAAGATATTACCAACTTGAAAGAAAACATTATGAGAACCATCCATTTCTTTCATCTACATAAACGTATTTTCTTATTGTACCCAGGAATCTGGCGTCCTTGCTTCGTCTCTTCGCTGTATATGAAATGACTTATAATTCTTGTGTCTCCTCTGATGATGTGATAATTACACGAAAGTGCACTTGGGAACTTATCGTGTTTCATTTCCCCGTGGAGTGCGATCCTGCAGTTTCGACGATGCTCTCCAATCAGAAGCATGGAACTGATGGACTCCTTTGGAGTTAGAAGTTCTTGGACAAAACTGTTCCCCTTATCTAGTGATAACGATACAGGCTCGACGACGGTGATTTCATGAGTGAAGTCTATCTACATACATAGTACAGCAAGTTTTACAGGCAAATCCTAGGGTTTATACAGTGTGTGTGTGTGTGTGTGTGTGTGTGTGTGTGTGTGTGTGTGTAAGGAAATGTTAGTGTGTTTAAGAACAAAGCTGGGTATGTATAGTAGTGGCAGGAGAGTTGTGGATACTAGAGTACACGTTAGTCAGTGAGTGGTGGTTGGTGATGATGGCACACAGGTTGGCATGAGCCAGTTGATACCTGGCCTCACATGAGGTGATCTACCAAGCACAACACTGGATAAAATGCCGCGTTTGGCTTGGGTTTCTGACGTAACGTTTGCACGACATTATCATCTTGAGTGAGTTCTGCAGCAGCATATACAGAGGCTTCATCATGAACAAGTAAATACCAGGAGACCCTTCTCTACACATGCACGTTCTCTACACAACACAACACATATGTACGTTCTCTACACAACACAACACATATGTACGTTCTCTATACAACACAACACATATGTACGTTCTCTATACAACACGTATGTACGTTCGTCTTGGTGTCATCAGTGTACATGCGATAGACGACGATGAATTCACCAATGGCAGGTGAACCTTCATGTTGGGCAGGTGAGACGGCAGGTGAACCTTCATGTTGGGCAGGTGAGATGATGGCAGGTGAACCTTCATGTTTGGGCAGGTGAGATGGCAGGTGAACCTTCATGTTGGGCAGGTGAGATGGCAGGTGAACCTTCATGTTGGGCAGGTGAGATGATGGCAGGTGAACCTTCATGTTGGGCAGGTGAGATGATGGCAGGTGAACCTTCATGTTGGGCAGGTGAGATGATGGCAGGTGAACCTTCATGTTGGGCAGGTGAGATGATGGCAGGTGAACCTTCATGTTGGGCAGGTGAGATGATGGCAGGTGAACCTTCATGTTGGGCAGGTGAGATGATGGCAGGTGAACCTTCATGTTGGGCAGGTGAGATGATGGCAGGTGAAGTAACCAGGTTATACAAGAGTTGTCCAGTTACTACAGGAGTCACCACCAAGGACGGACTATGATCTAATCCTCAGGCAACACAGTGGATGGTCATTTGTGCTGCTTTGTGCGCACGATTTTGAGTCTTGTGGCTTTGGTGCATAAGACGGAAAGGCACATTTGTTCTTGCCTAACTCTCTGACAAGCTTGTATCTTGTGTTTGATACAATGTTGTCAAGGATACATACGTTATCCAGCTCTAAACGTTCGGCAACACTGAAAACTGTATCTTAAGGACACACATATTGTGGCTACACATCTTCATGAACCAGACACTTCCCCGTATTGTGCCCATACATAACAGGTCATTAAAGCCGTCATGACTTCCATACAAGAATTGTGATGGAATGTTGTTGTTGTTTGGTTATTGTAAACATGTAAGTTAGATCATGAGAATATACGTAATGCTTATGACAGAAGGTGATGTGAACACTTCCTGCGTGGAGGCCCGGGCAGCCAGTGCTGGACGGCGTCCAGACATGGATGCGTGAACAAAATCTCACAGGCGATGGTGCGGTATGTTGCTCCCGTCCAGGGTTGGAACCTCCCTCACTGGTAGACTCGCTGCCAACTTGTCCTTTGCTTCTCTCTCCCTGGAGGGAATCAAACTCCTCAAACTTCCTCACAATTATAGGTCAGTATTTTGTTAGAATGCTCGGTGCTTTTCTAAAGTTAAAACATTCTAATGTTAACAGATTTAAGAGCAGTAATTTGCTTTACTAAGATATGAGCCTGAAATCTGCCCTATGAGTTCCTTCTACCCTTATAATGTTCGAGCACCACTCAGGAAGCTGGCCACGTCCACTGATCAAAACCATGTCATACAGTGCTGTGCCTCAGTGTGTGCCTCAGTGTGCCTCAGTGTGTGCCTCAGTGCTGTGCCTCAGTGTGTGCCTCAGTGTGTGCCTCAGTGTGCCTCAGTGTGTGCCTCAGTGTGTGCCTCAGTGTGTGCCTCAGTGTGTGCCTCAGTGTGTGCCTCAGTGCTGTGCCTCAGTGCTGTGCCTCAGTGTGTGCCTCAGTGTGTGCCTCAGTGTGCCTCAGTGTGTGCCTCAGTGTGTGCCTCAGTGTGTGCCTCAGTGTGTGCCTCAGTGCTGTGCCTCAGTGCTGTGCCTCAGTGTGTGCCTCAGTGTGTGCCTCAGTGTGTGCCTCAGTGCTGTGCCTCAGTGTGTGCCTCAGTGTGTGCCTCAGTGTGTGCCTCAGTGTGTGCCTCAGTGCTGTGCCTCAGTGTGTGCCTCAGTGCTGTGCCTCAGTGCTGTGCCTCAGTGTGCGTCAGTGTGTGCCTCAGTGCTGTGCCTCAGTGTGTGCCTCAGTGCTGTGCCTCAGTGCTGTGCCTCAGTGCTGTGCCTCAGTGTGTGCCTCAGTGTGTGCCTCAGTGCTGTGCCTCAGTGTGTGCCTCAGTGTGTGCCTCAGTGTGTGCCTCAGTGTGCCTCAGTGGTGCCTCAGTGTGTGCCTCAGTGTGTGCCTCAGTGTGTGCCTCAGTGTGTGCCTCAGTGTGTGCCTCAGTGTGTGCCTCAGTGTGTGCCTCAGTGTGTGCCTCAGTGTGTGCCTCAGTGTGTGCCTCAGTGTGTGCCTCAGTGTGTGCCTCAGTGTGTGCCTCAGTGTGTGCCTCAGTGTGTGCCTCAGTGTGTGCCTCAGTGTGTGCCTCAGTGTGTGCCTCAGTGTGTGCCTCAGTGTGTGCCTCAGTGTGTGCCTCAGTGTGTGCCTCAGTGTGTGCCTCAGTGTGTGCCTCAGTGTGTGCCTCAGTGTGTGCCTCAGTGTGTGCCTCAGTGTGTGCCTCAGTGTGTGCCTCAGTGTGTGCCTCAGTGTGTGCCTCAGTGTGTGCCTCAGTGTGTGCCTCAGTGTGTGCCTCAGTGTGTGCCTCAGTGTGTGCCTCAGTGTGCCTCAGTGTGTGCCTCAGTGTGTGCCTCAGTGTGTGCCTCAGTGTGTGCCTCAGTGTGTGCCTCAGTGTGTGCCTCAGTGTGTGCCTCAGTGTGTGCCTCAGTGTGTGCCTCAGTGTGTGCCTCAGTGTGTGCCTCAGTGTGTGCCTCAGTGTGTGCCTCAGTGTGTGCCTCAGTGTGTGCCTCAGTGTGTGCCTCAGTGTGTGCCTCAGTGTGTGCCTCAGTGTGTGCCTCAGTGTGTGCCTCAGTGTGTGCCTCAGTGTGTGCCTCAGTGTGTGCCTCAGTGTGTGCCTCAGTGTGTGCCTCAGTGTGTGCCTCAGTGTGTGCCTCAGTGTGTGCCTCAGTGTGTGCCTCAGTGTGTGCCTCAGTGTGTGCCTCAGTGTGTGCCTCAGTGTGTGCCTCAGTGTGTGCCTCAGTGTGCGTCAGTGTGTGCCTCAGTGTGTGCCTCAGTGTGCGTCAGTGTGTGCCTCAGTGTGTGCCTCAGTGCTGTGCCTCAGTGTGTGCCTCAGTGTGTGCCTCAGTGTGTGCCTCAGTGCTGTGCCTCAGTGCTGTGCCTCAGTGTGTGCCTCAGTGTGTGCCTCAGTGTGTGCCTCAGTGTGCCTCAGTGTGTGCCTCAGTGTGTGCCTCAGTGTGTGCCTCAGTGTGCCTCAGTGTGTGCCTCAGTGTGCGTCAGTGTGTGCCTCAGTGTGTGCCTCAGTGTGCGTCAGTGTGTGCCTCAGTGTGTGCCTCAGTGTGCGTCAGTGTGTGCCTCAGTGTGTGCCTCAGTGTGCCTCAGTGTGTGCCTCAGTGTGTGCCTCAGTGTGCCTCAGTGTGTGCCTCAGTGTGTGCCTCAGTGTGCCTCAGTGTGTGCCTCAGTGTGTGCCTCAGTGTGCCTCAGTGTGTGCCTCAGTGTGTGCCTCAGTGTGCGTCAGTGTGTGCCTCAGTGTGTGCCTCAGTGTGCCTCAGTGTGTGCCTCAGTGTGTGCCTCAGTGTGTGCCTCAGTGTGCCGTCAGTGTGTGCCTCAGTGTGTGCCTCAGTGTGTGCCTCAGTGTGTGCCTCAGTGTGTGCCTCAGTGTGTGCCTCAGTGTGTGCCTCAGTGTGCCTCAGTGTGTGCCTCAGTGTGTGCCTCAGTGTGCCTCAGTGTGTGCCTCAGTGTGTGCCTCAGTGTGTGCCTCAGTGTGTGCCTCAGTGTGTGCCTCAGTGTGTGCCTCAGTGTGTGCCTCAGTGTGTGCCTCAGTGTGTGCCTCAGTGTGCGTCAGTGTGTGCCTCAGTGTGTGCCTCAGTGTGCGTCAGTGTGTGCCTCAGTGTGTGCCTCAGTGTGCCTCAGTGTGTGCCTCAGTGTGTGCCTCAGTGTGCGTCAGTGTGTGCCTCAGTGTGTGCCTCAGTGTGTGCCTCAGTGTGTGCCTCAGTGTGCGTCAGTGTGTGCCTCAGTGTGTGCCTCAGTGTGCGTCAGTGTGTGCCTCAGTGTGTGCCTCAGTGTGTGCCTCAGTGTGCGTCAGTGTGTGCCTCAGTGTGTGCCTCAGTGTGCGTCAGTGTGTGCCTCAGTGTGTGCCTCAGTGTGTGCCTCAGTGTGCCTCAGTGTGCCTCAGTGTGTGCCTCAGTGTGCGTCAGTGTGTGCCTCAGTGTGTGCCTCAGTGTGTGCCTCAGTGTGCCTCAGTGTGCCTCAGTGTGTGCCTCAGTGTGCCTCAGTGTGTGCCTCAGTGTGTGCCTCAGTGTGTGCCTCAGTGTGTGCCTCAGTGTGTGCCTCAGTGTGCGTCAGTGTGTGCCTCAGTGTGTGCCTCAGTGTGTGCGTCAGTGTGTGCCTCAGTGTGTGCCTCAGTGTGTGCGTCAGTGTGTGCCTCAGTGTGTGCCTCAGTGTGCAGGATAATTAAGTAGTTAAGTGACGACTGATTTCTTCATGGTAGTTGCATCGTGGGCATGAAGGGTCTGTACATAGGGTGAAATGGTGTGTGTTGTGTTGTGTTGTGTTGTAGCGATGGGTTGAGTCCATGGTGTGTGTTGTGTTGTGTTGTAGTGATGGGTTGAGTCCATGGTGTGTGTTGTGTTGTGTTGTAGTGATGGGTTGAGTCCAGAGTGTAAGTGTGTACGTGCGACTCGTGTATGTCTGGGTTGTGTGGTTTGTAATGTGTCTGGTGCATTGGAGTCGAATTACCACGAATAAGGCAGGAATGCGTGAATATGTTAATGATTTAGACTGATGACATACGGTACATCTTCTGTGGTCAGGGTACATACCGTACATCTGTGGTCAAGGTACATGCGGTACATCTTCTGTGGTCAAGGTACATACGGTACATCTGTGGTCAAGGTACATACGGTACATCTGTGGTCAAGGTACATACGGTACATCTGTGGTCAGGGTACATACGGTACATCATCTCTGGTCAAGGTACATACGGTACATCTGTGGTCAAGGTACATACGGTACATCTGTGGTCAAGGTACATACGGTACATCTGTGGTCAAGGTACATGCGGTACATCTTCTGTGGTCAAGGTACATACGGTACATCTGTGGTCAAGGTACATACGGTACATCTGTGGTCAAGGTACATACGGTACATCTGTGGTCAGGGTACATACGGTACATCATCTCTGGTCAAGGTACATACGGTACATCTCTGGTCAAGGTACATACGGTACATCTGTGGTCAAGGTACATGCGGTACATCTTCTGTGGTCAAGGTACATACGGTACATCTGTGGTCAAGGTACATACGGTACATCTGTGGTCAAGGTACATACGGTACATCTGTGGTCAAGGTACATACGGTACATCTGTGGTCAAGGTACATGCGGTACATCTTCTGTGGTCAAGGTACATACGGTACATCTGTGGTCAAGGTACATACGGTACATCTGTGGTCAAGGTACATACGGTACATCTGTGGTCAAGGTACATACGGTACATCTGTGGTCAGGGTACATACGGTACATCTGTGGTCAAGGTACATACGGTACATCTGTGGTCAAGGTACATACGGTACATCTGTGGTCAAGGTACATACGGTACATCTGTGGTCAAGGTACATACGGTACATCTGTGGTCAAGGTACATACGGTACATCTGTGGTCAGGGTACATACGGTACATCTGTGGTCAAGGTACATACGGTACATCTGTGGTCAAGGTACATGCGGTACATCATCTCTGGTCAAGGTACATACGGTACATCTGTGGTCAAGGTACATACGGTACATCTGTGGTCAAGGTACATACGGTACATCTGTGGTCAAGGTACATACGGTACATCTGTGGTCAGGGTACATACGGTACATCTGTGGTCAAGGTACATACGGTACATCTGTGGTCAAGGTACATACGGTACATCTGTGGTCAAGGTACATACGGTACATCTGTGGTCAGGGTACATACGGTACATCTGTGGTCAAGGTACATACGGTACATCTGTGGTCAAGGTACATACGGTACATCTGTGGTCAAGGTACATACGGTACATCTGTGGTCAAGGTACATACGGTACATCTGTGGTCAGGGTACATACGGTACATCTGTGGTCAAGGTACATACGGTACATCTGTGGTCAAGGTACATGCGGTACATCATCTCTGGTCAAGGTACATACGGTACATCTGTGGTCAAGGTACATACGGTACATCTGTGGTCAAGGTACATACGGTACATCTGTGGTCAAGGTACATACGGTACATCTGTGGTCAAGGTACATACGGTACATCATCTCTGGTCAAGGTACATACGGTACATCATCTCTGGTCAAGGTACAAATTGCTAATCTTCGTGTTAGTTACCTTGAAGACATCTTTGTACCTGGCCTGGCCACGACCAATGATTGACTAGTTTCACACACGTCTCTTGTGCCACATTGTGAGTGTTATCAAACTATGTTCTGTCTTAGTGTTATCAAGCTATGTTCTGTCTTACATAGTGTTATCAAGCTATGTTCTGTCTTACATAGTGTTATCAAGCTATGTTCTGTCTTACATAGTGTTATCAAACTATGTTCTGTCTTACATAGTGTTATCAAACTATGTTCTGTCTTACATAGTGTTATCAAACTATGTTCTGTCTTACATAGTGTTATCAAACTATGTTCTGTCTTACATAATGTTATCACGCTATGTTCTGTCTTACATAGTGTTATCAAACTATGTTCTGTCTTACATAATGTTATCACGCTATGTTCTGTCTTACATAGTGTTATCAAACTATGTTCTGTCTTACATAGTGTTATCAAACTATGTTCTGTCTTACATAATGTTATCACGCTATGTTCTGTCTTACATAGTGTTATCAAACTATGTTCTGTCTTACATAATGTTATCACGCTATGTTCTGTCTTACATAGTGTTATCAAACTATGTTCTGTCTTACATAATGTTATCACGCTATGTTCTGTCTTACATAGTGTTATCAAACTATGTTCTGTCTTACATAGTGTTATCAAACTATGTTCTGTCTTACATAATGTTATCACGCTATGTTCTGTCTTACATAGTGTTATCAAACTATGTTCTGTCTTACATAGTGTTATCACGCTATGTTCTGTCTTACATAGTGTTATCAAACTATGTTCTGTCTTACATAGTGTTATCAAACTATGTTCTGTCTTACATAGTGTTATCAAGCTATGTTCTGTCTTACATAGTGTTATCAAACTATGTTCTGTCTTACATAGTGTTATCAAACTATGTTCTGTCTTACATAATGTTATCACGCTATGTTCTGTCTTACATAGTGTTATCAAACTATGTTCTGTCTTACATAGTGTTATCACGCTATGTTCTGTCTTACATAGTGTTATCACGCTATGTTCTGTCTTACATAGTGTTATCAAGCTATGTTCTGCCTTACATAGTGTTATCAAGCTATGTTCTGTCTTACATAGTGTTATCACGCTATGTTCTGTCTTACATAGTGTTATCAAGCTATGTTCTGCCTTACATAGTGTTATCAAGCTATGTTCTGTCTTACATAGTGTTATCAAACTATGTTCTGTCTTACATAGTGTTATCAAGCTATGTTCTGTCTTACATAGTGTTATCACGCTATGTTCTGTCTTACATAGTGTTATCAAGCTATGTTCTGCCTTACATAGTGTTATCAAGCTATGTTCTGTCTTACATAGTGTTATCAAGCTATGTTCTGTCTTACATAGTCGTTTTCTTCCCTTAATTCTTCCTGGCTTCCTGGTTGCCTTCGCGTGTGCCGGCCACCCGCCAGCTACACTTTGATACACACATTCCATGGATCATAGTCTTCTCTCAAACCTGTAACCACTCCAGCCAAGGTGGACAACGAGGAATAAATCAATAAATACTACTGTGAGGGACAACAGGGTCATATATACCGTCTGGTATTAAAGAGTTCAGTCAGGGGTCAAGTAAGAGTTCACGAGACGCCTTATTCTCTTTACCATCGTCAACTGTCATCACCATTATTGACTTCCTTATCTTGACGACCACAAAGAAAGTGATAACCAAAGAAGAATAATGATGTGGTATACAACAGTGAAGGTGGGTAAGTGTTGTGTGGTATACAACAGTGAAGGTGGGTAAGTGTTGTGTGGTAGTTTAGTTTTCAGAAGACTGGAGGTAATATCATGACTGGTGATACAGACAGATGGTACAGCACGATTGTGACCAACACTTGAGTACTCCTCACCCACCACTGTAGATCTTTATATACAACATTATGAACCTAGACCACATACTGTCACTGTTACATTACAGCGACGCTACAGGTCCTGTTGGCCCACTTGATAAATGACCAATAAATGTAAAGTTTGCCATCCAATATACGGAGGTCCGGCAGAACAATGTGTCGTAGTTTCACAAGAAACTGAACAAGATGTTGTGAGAGTGATGCAGGACTATCCTTGTTAACACTGTGGAACGACTCGTCAGACTACATGTAACTACTCGACTGTATGTACATATAGTCTGTATTGTCTGAGTGTATGAGAGACGGAGGGTGAGGAGGTGGTGTATGATGTGTGTCACATGTCATCACCATGTGCCCGGCTCTCACACGTACCTGCTCATAACAACACAGGAAAAGGTTTAGCACAACAAATTCTGACCATCCACCAACATGAGGCGGGGAGAGTACTGTAGTGCCATGATGACCAGTGAAGGTACACAACAGTGGCGACTACTGCATAATGCAACCTTTGTAGCCACGCCAACATCAACAAGAAATGACTCAGAGAAATCTCTCTCTCTCTCTCTCTCTCTCTCTCTCTCTCTCTCTCTCTCCTAACCTAAGTTACCTTCACACTGCTACATAAAGTCTTCCCAGTTATCAAAGTGCACGTCAGGTACACCTGACTGACGTACATAATATGCGTTGTTTCCTTGATCAAGGTCAGCATAACAACACACTCACTCACCTTGTGGGTCAACACGTTGTGCATCCCTCCCACCTGGTCCCGGCCATCACTAACACATTGCCACCAGGATTTCTCCTTTACATGTCTCGGTTATTGTGTGTGGCAGATGGGAGAATCATGTGTGTGTGTGTGTGTGTGTGTGTGTGTGTGTGTGTGTCTGTGTGTGTGTGCGTGTGTGTGTGTGTGTGTAGGATGAGGTAAGTGAGTGTCAGATGTTGTATGTAGGCGGGAGTAAGACCGTGATCTCACGTGTTCTCACAAGACTGAACAATGCCGAACTTCTTGACGATAACTCTCCCTGTTCACCGTCGTGGTCGACTCACTCAGGTGTTCACCACCGTGGTCGACTCACTCAGGTGTTCACCGTCGTGGTCGACTCACTCAGGTGTTCACCGTCGTGGTCGACTCACTCAGGTGTTCACCTGATGTACTTTATTCTTGGCAGAAGGATGGAGCGAGCGCTCGCTAGCCTCGGACACCACAAGAACTGTGCCAAATACTTACTCATGCTGATTGTATTTGAAATAGTTTCTACTACATTCCTTACCTCTAATGTGATCGTCAAATTACGTGAGGTTTACTAGTGTCATAGCTTCCTCCTTCCTTACAATGAAAATGCACCAATGTTCACCGTGTTGTAGGTAAGATTAGCGTGGCTACGTGGACCTGTGGAGTGTGGGTAAGTAGCAAGGACGTTCAACTAGCCACAGGAACCCTTTTTTGGCAAGGCTCACCCGACACCCTGTGAGTCCGCTTGAGAATCTCGGTCATCTTGTAAACGAACATGGTTGACTCTAGATGTACACGAACATGGTTGACTCTAGATGTACACGATCATGGTTGACTCTAGATGTACACGAACATGGTTGACTCTAGATGTACACGATCATGGTTGACTCTAGATATACACGAACATGGTTGACTCTAGATATACACGATCATGGTTGACTCTAGATATACACGAACATGGTTGACTCTAGATATACACGATCATGGTTGACTCTAGATATACACAAACATGGTTGACTCTAGATATACACGATCATGGTTGACTCTAGATATACACGAACATGGTTGACTCTAGATATACACGATCATGGTTGACTCTAGATATACACAAACATGGTTGACTCTAGATATACACGATCATGGTTGACTCTAGATATACACGAACATGGTTGACTCTAGATATACACGATCATGGTAGACTCTAGATATACACGATCATGGTTGACTCTAGATATACACGAACATGGTTGACTCTAGATATACACGATCATGGTTGACTCTAGATATACACGATCATGGTTGACTCTAGATATACACGATCATGGTTGACTCTAGATGTACACGAACATGGTTGACTCTAGATATACACGATCATGGTTGACTCTAGATATACACGATCATGGTTGACTCTAGATGTACACGAACATGGTTGACTCTAGATGTACACGAACATGGTTGACTTTAGATATACACGATCATGGTTGACTCTAGATATACACGAACATGGTTGACTCTAGATATACACGATCATGGTTGACTCTAGATATACACAAACATGGTTGACTCTAGATATACACGATCATGGTTGACTCTAGATATACACGAACATGGTTGACTCTAGATATACACGATCATGGTTGACTCTAGATATACACAAACATGGTTGACTCTAGATATACACGATCATGGTTGACTCTAGATATACACGAACATGGTTGACTCTAGATATACACGATCATGGTTGACTCTAGATATACACGAACATGGTTGACTCTAGATATACACGAACATGGTTGACTCTAGATATACACGATCATGGTTGACTCTAGATATACACGAACATGGTTGACTCTAGATATACACGAACATGGTTGACTCCGGAATACTTCGCAGTGCTTGATCACACACACACACACACACACACACACACACACACTGGTCTCCAGTAATGAAGCACGAACATTTCAAATCTACAAAATGAGGCAGCAAAAACCTGATATTTGATCACATGAAAATGATATATAAATTTCTCAAGACAATTAGCAAGTTCATTCGACGTATATGATGTAAAATAGAACCATGACATTTTGTGGATGGAGGAAGAGGTTTAGCTCTGCTGATGAATCATTTCAAGTGTTAGCTAAGTGACGTCAAGGAACACGTGACTTTGTTTACATCACCAGCCTGGAGTACACGATGACGGTGTTACATTAGCCAGTCTGGCAATACACTGTAGGTAGCCTGGGCCAGCACCACAACCATTATGTAATAATATCCTCCTGATTGATACACTCACGTAAGATGAACGTATCCTCCACATGTGTCAGAATAAACTCATATGTAATATGTGCACCTCCACGATAACAATGCCTCTCCTATATTTAATATTACTGATTTTCTTAATACATTTGTGTCTCGCGCATTAATCGTTCAGTGTGTGCCTCTACACTGATGCCTCTCTTCATCTTTCTTGAGTGTGCAAATGTCTGGCGCAACACTGGTCAGGTGTTCAGCGCACCTTCCCTGTATATAACTCCCACCATCTGTGCGTGTCCACATTCTGACACTTTGTAATCAGTTCTTTAAACTAATCCTCCTGACTGACCTCCGTGGAAATACATTCGATACTTAACATTTGCCCTGAACCTACACTAGAGGTCATTCTGAACCTGTTACAATAAACCTCGGCAGTTAATATCCACGAACTGACACTCATGCATGGCTAACATCCTCCCTGCACACTACTACACTATAACCATACTACAACCATGAGGACTTACCATCTATAACCATACTACAACCATGAGGACTTACCATCTATAACCATACTACAACCATGAGGACTTACCATCTATAACCATACTACAACCATAATCATTCCATTATCATCCTACTATCTCTCAACTTGCTATCATATAAATGTGTTTACTTTACTCTCTTTCTTAACGTGTCTGTAACGTCCATCTACTTACGTTCTTCTGTCAGTCATCTCAAATTTACGAACCTACATCCATCTCTTTGGTAACCTGCACACCACCTGCTTTAGTCCCAGATCACATACACCCCCTGAGGTGGATAATGAACCAAAATGTGGAGTGGCCAGCTCCAGCCCTGCAGGCTATGTGGAGTGGCCAGCTCCAGCCCTGCAGGCTATGTGTAGTGGCCAGCTCCAGCCCTGCAGGCTATGTGGAGTGGCTAGCTCCAGCCCTGCAGGCTATGTGGAGTGGCTAGCTCCAGCCCTGCAGGTTGTGTGGAGTGGCCAACTCCAGCCCTGCAGGTTGTGTGGAGTGGCCAACTCCAGCCCTGCAGGTTGTGTGGAGTGGCCAACTCCAGCCCTGCAGGTTGTGTGGAGTGGCCAACTCCAGCCCTGCAGGTTATGTGGAGTGGCCAAATCCAGCCCTGCAAGCTATCAATAAGGGTTGGGACGCCCAGTACCCTGAGGAAGACTTGCTACCCTGTATATGTAATCACACATTGTAGTGATCGGGTGAGAGTTTAACATTCTTGGGAACTCGGTTCTTCATTCTACCGTCATGTATCTTTGTAAACTTGTATCAGTTGTCCACATTCACAGTGTCATACCTCGTGTGTGTGTGTGTGTGTGTGTGTGTGTTCTCTTACAGTTAAAACACTGATGTAATTAAAAGCCATAATCATCTCTCATGATCAATTATTCTGGTGTCTTTGTGATACACGTACGCGGAGGTGCATGATGGAAGCCACAATTGGAGAATGAAATATAATCTCTTGAAGTTACGTATTTTCTGTGATCTGACAAGAAGTAGCGAATCATCAAATAATACGCCATTAATCGTTGGTATATTCCCTTATCACCTGGAAAGCCATTGATGAGTAATTGTTCTTTTTCTATATTCTATCCTTTATTATTTGCCGTTTTTTGTTATCAATTGCTGGCATGGTATAGAGTGAATCTACTGAATATATGATGGTACAGCTTGAATGCTTTAAGCACAAGCTGTTGCCTCCTCCAGCTCCTGCTGGGCCTTACGGAACTTGGCCAAGTTGAGGGCAGCGATCTCCTCGGCCTCTTCGATCTGTCGCTTGTAGGTCTTGATCTTCTGCTGGAGCTTGTCAACCAGGTCCTGCATCCTCTCGTGGTTCTTCTTGTCCTCATCGGCCTGGAAGGACAGTTCCTTGATGCGCCTCTCGCACTTCCTCAGGTTCTTCTGGGCATCAGAGTGGCGACGGGTTTCATCGTCAAGATGACTTTCGAGCTCACGAACGCGACTTTCGAGCTTACCTACTGCCTTTTTCGTGCTCTTCAGAGCGTTGCCTTCGACTTCCTCCAGGCGAATTTGGAGTTCCTTCAGAGAAGCCTCTAGACCCTTGCGCATCTTCTCCTGGGTCTGGGCGTGTTCTTGTTCAGCTCGAAGTTCATCAGCCAGACGGGCGGCGTCAACCATGGCCTTCTTGGCTTTCTCCTCAGAGTTCTTGGCTTCGCTGAGCATCTCCTCAAGATCAGCCTGTTGAGTATAAATTGAAAACATGATTAACCACATAAGACATTATGCCTGACATCTGATATCAAAGCACTGGAAACATATAAACATCTGCTTTTACCAGAGTATATGAAGGAAAAGTAACTTACGTGCATCGTCTGCATCTCTCCCTCGAGCTTTCTCTTGGCTATTGTCAGGGAATTATTTTGGGCAGTGAGATCGTTGACCTGGTCATGAGCTTCACCAAGCTCAGCTTCAGCCTGACGACGGCCTCGATCCGACTGTTCAAGAAGGGTTCTTGACTCCTCCAGCTCCCCATTAAGAGCATTGGCACGACGTTCGGAAATTCCATATTGTTCGCGGTAGTCCGAGGCGAGCCGCTGCTCCTCCTCAACCCGACCTTGCAGATCTTTCATTTCACTTTGCATCTTCTTGATGTGCTTCTGCAGGTCAGCGTTGGCCTTGTTGGAATGATCCAGAGCGATCTCGAGTTCGTTGATGTCAGACTCCAGCTTCTTCTTCAGGCGAAGAGCCTCAGCCTTAGCCTTGGCCTCTGCCTCAAGGGACGCCTGCATGGACTCCACGGCTCGCTGGTGACACTTGCTGAGGGAGAAAAGTAATCATAGTTAAGTGAGATTATGGCAGGTTGTAAGAACAAGAATCAGACACATAATTCATACGCATAATGTCGGTGTTCCCGGAATCCGTCGACTCGAGCCTAAACCGCGAGTGAAAAATCACTTTTAGCGTTGCTGTATCACTGCTGATACAGTCCCGTCAAAGACAGTTCCTAGATAACCACCTGGATTCTTTTATCAAAAATGGACCTGATGTAATTATAAATAAAAATATAATGTGTTGTATGTATGTACGTGTGTGTGAGTGTTTTAACTCATGTTAATATAATAACAAGCTAAGGCACTTAGATGTTTGCTGTACACATCGCGGATCATAGACTGTTTGCTGTACACATCGTGGATCATAGACTGTTTGCTGTACACATCGTGGATCATAGACTGTTTGCTGTACACATCGCGGATCATAGACTGTTTGCTGTACACATCGTGGATCATAGACTGTTTGCTGTACACATCGCGGATCATAGACTGTTTGCTGTACACATCGTGGATCATAGACTGTTTGCTGTACACATCGTGGATCATAGACTGTTTGCTGTACACATCGTGGATCATAGACTGTTTGCTGTACACATCGTGGATCATAGACTGTTTGCTGTACACATCGCGGATCATAGACTGTTTGCTGTACACATCGTGGATCATAGACTGTTTGCTGTACACATCGTGGATCATAGACTGTTTGCTGTACACATCGCGGATCATAGACTGTTTGCTGTACACATCGTGGATCATAGACTGTTTGCTGTACACATCGTGGATCATAGACTGTTTGCTGTACACATCGTGGATCATAGACTGTTTGCTGTACACATCGTGGATCATAGACTGTTTGCTGTACACATCGCGGATCATAGACTGTTTGCTGTACACATCGCGGATCATAGACTGTTTGCTGTACACATCGTGGATCATAGACTGTTTGCTGTACACATCGTGGATCATAGACTGTTTGCTGTACACATCGTGGATCATAGACTGTTTGCTGTACACATCGCGGATCATAGACTGTTTGCTGTACACATCGCGGATCATAGACTGTTTGCTGTACACATCGTGGATCATAGACTGTTTGCTGTACACATCGTGGATCATAGACTGTTTGCTGTACACATCGTGGATCATAGACTGTTTGCTGTACACATCGCGGATCATAGACTGTTTGCTGTACACATCGTGGATCATAGACTGTTTGCTGTACACATCGCGGATCATAGACTGTTTGCTGTACACATCGTGGATCATAGACTGTTTGCTGTACACATCGTGGATCATAGACTGTTTGCTGTACACATCGTGGATCATAGACTGTTTGCTGTACACATCGCGGATCATAGACTGTTTGCTGTACACATCGTGGATCATAGACTGTTTGCTGTACACATCGTGGATCATAGACTGTTTGCTGTACACATCGCGGATCATAGACTGTTTGCTGTACACATCGCGGATCATAGACTGTTTGCTGTACACATCGTGGATCATAGACTGTTTGCTGTACACATCGTGGATCATAGACTGTTTGCTGTACACATCGTGGATCATAGACTGTTTGCTGTACACATCGCGGATCATAGACTGTTTGCTGTACACATCGTGGATCATAGACTGTTTGCTGTACACATCGTGGATCATAGACTGTTTGCTGTACACATCGTGGATCATAGACTGTTTGCTGTACACATCGTGGATCATAGACTGTTTGCTGTACACATCGCGGATCATAGACTGTTTGCTGTACACATCGTGGATCATAGACTGTTTGCTGTACACATCGTGGATCATAGACTGTTTGCTGTACACATCGCGGATCATAGACTGTTTGCTGTACACATCGTGGATCATAGACTGTTTGCTGTACACATCGTGGATCATAGACTGTTTGCTGTACACATCGTGGATCATAGACTGTTTGCTGTACACATCGTGGATCATAGACTGTTTGCTGTACACATCGCGGATCATAGACTGTTTGCTGTACACATCGTGGATCATAGACTGTTTGCTGTACACATCGTGGATCATAGACTGTTTGCTGTACACATCGTGGATCATAGACTGTTTGCTGTACACATCGCGGATCATAGACTGTTTGCTGTACACATCGCGGATCATAGACTGTTTGCTGTACACATCGTGGATCATAGACTGTTTGCTGTACACATCGTGGATCATAGACTGTTTGCTGTACACATCGTGGATCATAGACTGTTTGCTGTACACATCGTGGATCATAGACTGTTTGCTGTACACATCGTGGATCATAGACTGTTTGCTGTACACATCGTGGATCATAGACTGTTTGCTGTACACATCGTGGATCATAGACTGTTTGCTGTACACATCGCGGATCATAGACTGTTTGCTGTACACATCGTGGATCATAGACTGTTTGCTGTACACATCGTGGATCATAGACTGTTTGCTGTACACATCGTGGATCATAGACTGTTTGCTGTACACATCGCGGATCATAGACTGTTTGCTGTACACATCGCGGATCATAGACTGTTTGCTGTACACATCGCGGATCATAGACTGTTTGCTGTACACATCGCGGATCATAGACTGTTTGCTGTACACATCGCGGATCATAGACTGTTTGCTGTACACATCGCGGATCATAGACTGTTTGCTGTACACATCGTGGATCATAGACTGTTTGCTGTACACATCGTGGATCATAGACTGTTTGCTGTACACATCGCGGATCATAGACTGTTTGCTGTACACATCGTGGATCATAGACTGTTTGCTGTACACATCGTGGATCATAGACTGTTTGCTGTACACATCGTGGATCATAGACTGTTTGCTGTACACATCGTGGATCATAGACTGTTTGCTGTACACATCGTGGATCATAGACTGTTTGCTGTACACATCGCGGATCATAGACTGTTTGCTGTACACATCGCGGATCATAGACTGTTTGCTGTACACATCGTGGATCATAGACTGTTTGCTGTACACATCGTGGATCATAGACTGTTTGCTGTACACATCGTGGATCATAGACTGTTTGCTGTACACATCGTGGATCATAGACTGTTTGCTGTACACATCGTGGATCATAGACTGTTTGCTGTACACATCGCGGATCATAGACTGTTTGCTGTACACATCGCGGATCATAGACTGTTTGCTGTACACATCGTGGATCATAGACTGTTTGCTGTACACATCGTGGATCATAGACTGTTTGCTGTACACATCGTGGATCATAGACTGTTTGCTGTACACATCGCGGATCATAGACTGTTTGCTGTACACATCGCGGATCATAGACTGTTTGCTGTACACATCGCGGATCATAGACTGTTTGCTGTACACATCGCGGATCATAGACTGTTTGCTGTACACATCGTGGATCATAGACTGTTTGCTGTACACATCGCGGATCATAGACTGTTTGCTGTACACATCGTGGATCATAGACTGTTTGCTGTACACATCGTGGATCATAGACTGTTTGCTGTACACATCGTGGATCATAGACTGTTTGCTGTACACATCGCGGATCATAGACTGTTTGCTGTACACATCGCGGATCATAGACTGTTTGCTGTACACATCGTGGATCATAGACTGTTTGCTGTACACATCGTGGATCATAGACTGTTTGCTGTACACATCGCGGATCATAGACTGTTTGCTGTACACATCGTGGATCATAGACTGTTTGCTGTACACATCGCGGATCATAGACTGTTTGCTGTACACATCGTGGATCATAGACTGTTTGCTGTACACATCGCGGATCATAGACTGTTTGCTGTACACATCGTGGATCATAGACTGTTTGCTGTACACATCGTGGATCATAGACTGTTTGCTGTACACATCGTGGATCATAGACTGTTTGCTGTACACATCGCGGATCATAGACTGTTTGCTGTACACATCGCGGATCATAGACTGTTTGCTGTACACATCGTGGATCATAGACTGTTTGCTGTACACATCGCGGATCATAGACTGTTTGCTGTACACATCGCGGATCATAGACTGTTTGCTGTACACATCGCGGATCATAGACTGTTTGCTGTACACATCGTGGATCATAGACTGTTTGCTGTACACATCGTGGATCATAGACTGTTTGCTGTACACATCGTGGATCATAGACTGTTTGCTGTACACATCGTGGATCATAGACTGTTTGCTGTACACATCGCGGATCATAGACTGTTTGCTGTACACATCGTGGATCATAGACTGTTTGCTGTACACATCGTGGATCATAGACTGTTTGCTGTACACATCGTGGATCATAGACTGTTTGCTGTACACATCGTGGATCATAGACTGTTTGCTGTACACATCGCGGATCATAGACTGTTTGCTGTACACATCGCGGATCATAGACTGTTTGCTGTACACATCGCGGATCATAGACTGTTTGCTGTACACA
This sequence comes from Panulirus ornatus, assembly GCF_036320965.1. NCBI lineage: Eukaryota > Metazoa > Arthropoda > Malacostraca > Decapoda > Palinuridae > Panulirus > Panulirus ornatus. Next base: position 14,274,720 of record NC_092285.1, read on the forward strand.
TCGTGGATCATAGACTGTTTGCTGTACACATCGCGGATCATAGACTGTTTGCTGTACACATCGTGGATCATAGACTGTTTGCTGTACACATCGCGGATCATAGACTGTTTGCTGTACACATCGCGGATCATAGACTGTTTGCTGTACACATCGTGGATCATAGACTGTTTGCTGTACACATCGCGGATCATAGACTGTTTGCTGTACACATCGCGGATCATAGACTGTTTGCTGTACACATCGTGGATCATAGACTGTTTGCTGTACACATCGCGGATCATAGACTGTTTGCTGTACACATCGTGGATCATAGACTGTTTGCTGTACACATCGCGGATCATAGACTGTTTGCTGTACACATCGTGGATCATAGACTGTTTGCTGTACACATCGCGGATCATAGACTGTTTGCTGTACACATCGCGGATCATAGACTGTTTGCTGTACACATCGCGGATCATAGACTGTTTGCTGTACACATCGTGGATCATAGACTGTTTGCTGTACACATCGCGGATCATAGACTGTTTGCTGTACACATCGCGGATCATAGACTGTTTGCTGTACACATCGTGGATCATAGACTGTTTGCTGTACACATCGTGGATCATAGACTGTTTGCTGTACACATCGTGGATCATAGACTGTTTGCTGTACACATCGTGGATCATAGACTGTTTGCTGTACACATCGTGGATCATAGACTGTTTGCTGTACACATCGTGGATCATAGACTGTTTGCTGTACACATCGCGGATCATAGACTGTTTGCTGTACACATCGCGGATCATAGACTGTTTGCTGTACACATCGCGGATCATAGACTGTTTGCTGTACACATCGTGGATCATAGACTGTTTGCTGTACACATCGTGGATCATAGACTGTTTGCTGTACACATCGTGGATCATAGACTGTTTGCTGTACACATCGCGGATCATAGACTGTTTGCTGTACACATCGTGGATCATAGACTGTTTGCTGTACACATCGCGGATCATAGACTGTTTGCTGTACACATCGTGGATCATAGACTGTTTGCTGTACACATCGTGGATCATAGACTGTTTGCTGTACACATCGTGGATCATAGACTGTTTGCTGTACACATCGCGGATCATAGACTGTTTGCTGTACACATCGCGGATCATAGACTGTTTGCTGTACACATCGCGGATCATAGACTGTTTGCTGTACACATCGTGGATCATAGACTGTTTGCTGTACACATCGCGGATCATAGACTGTTTGCTGTACACATCGTGGATCATAGACTGTTTGCTGTACACATCGTGGATCATAGACTGTTTGCTGTACACATCGTGGATCATAGACTGTTTGCTGTACACATCGTGGATCATAGACTGTTTGCTGTACACATCGTGGATCATAGACTGTTTGCTGTACACATCGCGGATCATAGACTGTTTGCTGTACACATCGTGGATCATAGACTGTTTGCTGTACACATCGTGGATCATAGACTGTTTGCTGTACACATCGTGGATCATAGACTGTTTGCTGTACACATCGTGGATCATAGACTGTTTGCTGTACACATCGCGGATCATAGACTGTTTGCTGTACACATCGTGGATCATAGACTGTTTGCTGTACACATCGCGGATCATAGACTGTTTGCTGTACACATCGCGGATCATAGACTGTTTGCTGTACACATCGCGGATCATAGACTGTTTGCTGTACACATCGTGGATCATAGACTGTTTGCTGTACACATCGTGGATCATAGACTGTTTGCTGTACACATCGTGGATCATAGACTGTTTGCTGTACACATCGTGGATCATAGACTGTTTGCTGTACACATCGTGGATCATAGACTGTTTGCTGTACACATCGTGGATCATAGACTGTTTGCTGTACACATCGTGGATCATAGACTGTTTGCTGTACACATCGTGGATCATAGACTGTTTGCTGTACACATCGTGGATCATAGACTGTTTGCTGTACACATCGTGGATCATAGACTGTTTGCTGTACACATCGTGGATCATAGACTGTTTGCTGTACACATCGCGGATCATAGACTGTTTGCTGTACACATCGTGGATCATAGACTGTTTGCTGTACACATCGCGGATCATAGACTGTTTGCTGTACACATCGTGGATCATAGACTGTTTGCTGTACACATCGTGGATCATAGACTGTTTGCTGTACACATCGTGGATCATAGACTGTTTGCTGTACACATCGCGGATCATAGACTGTTTGCTGTACACATCGCGGATCATAGACTGTTTGCTGTACACATCGCGGATCATAGACTGTTTGCTGTACACATCGTGGATCATAGACTGTTTGCTGTACACATCGTGGATCATAGACTGTTTGCTGTACACATCGTGGATCATAGACTGTTTGCTGTACACATCGTGGATCATAGACTGTTTGCTGTACACATCGTGGATCATAGACTGTTTGCTGTACACATCGTGGATCATAGACTGTTTGCTGTACACATCGTGGATCATAGACTGTTTGCTGTACACATCGCGGATCATAGACTGTTTGCTGTACACATCGCGGATCATAGACTGTTTGCTGTACACATCGCGGATCATAGACTGTTTGCTGTACACATCGCGGATCATAGACTGTTTGCTGTACACATCGTGGATCATAGACTGTTTGCTGTACACATCGTGGATCATAGACTGTTTGCTGTACACATCGTGGATCATAGACTGTTTGCTGTACACATCGTGGATCATAGACTGTTTGCTGTACACATCGCGGATCATAGACTGTTTGCTGTACACATCGCGGATCATAGACTGTTTGCTGTACACATCGTGGATCATAGACTGTTTGCTGTACACATCGCGGATCATAGACTGTTTGCTGTACACATCGTGGATCATAGACTGTTTGCTGTACACATCGCGGATCATAGACTGTTTGCTGTACACATCGCGGATCATAGACTGTTTGCTGTACACATCGCGGATCATAGACTGTTTGCTGTACACATCGTGGATCATAGACTGTTTGCTGTACACATCGCGGATCATAGACTGTTTGCTGTACACATCGCGGATCATAGACTGTTTGCTGTACACATCGCGGATCATAGACTGTTTGCTGTACACATCGCGGATCATAGACTGTTTGCTGTACACATCGTGGATCATAGACTGTTTGCTGTACACATCGTGGATCATAGACTGTTTGCTGTACACATCGCGGATCATAGACTGTTTGCTGTACACATCGCGGATCATAGACTGTTTGCTGTACACATCGCGGATCATAGACTGTTTGCTGTACACATCGCGGATCATAGACTGTTTGCTGTACACATCGTGGATCATAGACTGTTTGCTGTACACATCGCGGATCATAGACTGTTTGCTGTACACATCGTGGATCATAGACTGTTTGCTGTACACATCGTGGATCATAGACTGTTTGCTGTACACATCGCGGATCATAGACTGTTTGCTGTACACATCGCGGATCATAGACTGTTTGCTGTACACATCGCGGATCATAGACTGTTTGCTGTACACATCGTGGATCATAGACTGTTTGCTGTACACATCGCGGGTCATAGACTGTTTGCTGTACACATCGCGGATCATAGACTGTTTGCTGTACACATCGCGGATCATAGACTGTTTGCTGTACACATCGTGGATCATAGACGATAACAACAACAAGGACAGAGTTGACACCAGCACATCAAGCAAGGTTCTTACACGACACAGAAATTAATCACGTTCACCACGTGTCATATCGCATCCTTGTATGGCAAGCCTCCAGCGGCATCATCTTTATCTCACTTGTGTGTGAGTAAATTATCTTATTTCTGACACAGAGATGAGATCGTCCTACTTATAGTGCGCCACTAAAGTGAAATTATTTACATATTTCAGAGTTACTGATGTCAGCTATTTTATATTGGGAAATGAGTTGTAGATGTATGCGTACGAGAATTATAGTTTGATCAAACAGATGACTAAAGTTACTAAGTTGCTGGTACGAAATACTTCAAACCTGCCACGTATTGTGAAGTTATGAGCCAGTTGGCTTATCAGCGCATCGCTATGCGCACAAAATGTGTGTGTGTGTGTGTGTGTGTGTGTGTGTGTGTTACACTAGAAGCGACACGAGAAATGGGCAACAAAAATGCCATACAGGTGACGCGTCTGGCTATTTTCAAACAGTTTCCGGACACTGATGTCTTTCTAAGCTACCTCCACACACATAGGTTTTCAAGACAGAAAGTTGTGTCATCAGTGTTAAGGCACTACTAGCCAGGGTGGGTGCAGCATGAGCACATATACTGCGTGTGTACACATGACCTTACCTGGCTTTAGCCAGATGAATCTCTTCGGTCGTACCAAAGTAATTATGTACAGCCATAGCCTAAGATCCTCAATACATATCATGCACGACTACTTACACTGATCTCAGCATTACGTCTGTTAATAACTAAGGACAACTAAATCCACAGCAGAGAACTGTCACATCTGCGCATCTACGTCTTCCTCTGACGCCTTCACCATCTCATGAACACTACATTTAGTGGCTACGCTGCTCTAGCAGAGCTAACAGGCAACTACAGTTATTCCCTTAACTTGTCAAGCTTGTCTGCTACAACTATGGTTGTCTGCTACAACTATGGTTGTCTGCTACAACTATGGTTGTCTGCTACAACTATGGTTGTCTGCTACAACTATGGTTGTCTGCTACAACTATGGTTGTCTGCTACAACTATGGCTGTCTGCTACAACTATGGTTGTCTGCTACAACTATGGTTGTCTGCTACAACTATGGCTGTCTGCTACAACTATGGTTGTCTGCTACAACTATGCTCCACAAACTAATGGAATAATAATATTTGATGTTTTCTCTCATCACTATATGCATACATACACAGTACATACATACATACATACATACATACACAGTACCTCTATCTACATGTACCAAGAAACCCATCTAAATCTCCATATGGGAAGCTATGAATCTACACATTACTAGGATCTAGCCTTGCTAGGTGATACTAGTACTAGGATCTAGCGTTGCTAGGTGACACGAGTACTAGGATCTAACCTTGCTAGGTGACACGAGAACTAAGGAAAAGCCTTGCTACGTGACACGAATACTAGGAACAAATCTTGCTTGCTAGGTGACACATGCCTTCGTATGACCTAGCCTGTATGACTCCTGATTCATATCGATGGATTCTAAACAAACTTTGGCTGCATCCTTCTCAGTGGAACACGCAATCATGGCTTTGGAAGCTAAGATGCAGTATCTTCGTGAGAAAAAAAGAATAAAGTATCCATCAGTTCGACATACAGAAATAAATCCAACATTTGCCCTACTAACATGATAACTATCAAGTCAGTACTGACAGGTTTAAGCAGGAGATATTCATGTTAAAAGTCAATTTTTGTATCAAAACATTTTTGTTATATGTAACATATGATATTGGAAGTTATAATGGCCCCAAGTTAGATGAGACATACCCAGACGAAGAGGTATATTTCATGGTGATTTTAGCCTATGTCTAAGCGTTACTTCGATAAATACATGATTGACAAGAATTTATAAGACTGCGATGGGTGTTTATCAAGCTGGGGGTCAATGTTACATTAGCATACGACACACAAACACCCAAGTCTCCTCACCGATGTTTGAAGTCAGGATACAACATCCTGTTGGGGAAGCCCTTGCGACAGATACGGATGCCTTCAAGTACACCGTTACAGGTCAGCTGGTGCATGATCAGGGCTGCGTCAGTCACACCTGAGGGAGGGAGGGAGACACATACAAAATGTATTTCTTCGATGTCTTGAATAACCTGAAGATCATGACAGTGTTTATCGGAGTCAGTAGAGAAGCATGGCGGCTGTGAACCTTCCTAGAACATGGCATCTCTCGAGCACTGCATCTTGTGTTCATGTGGCACACCGCATCATGGTCAACGACACAATGATGGCGGCTCGTTAACACTAAACGTAAGAATCATCCAAGATTATGAACACACTTCCTCATGGTACTCATGTACACTTCCTCACTCATGTACACTTCCTCATGGTACTCGTGTACACTTCCTCATGGTACTCGTGTACACTTCCTCATGGTACTCATGTACACTTCCTCATGGTACTCATGTACACTTCCTCATGGTACTCATGTACACTTCCTCACTCATGTACACTTCCTCATGGTACTCGTGTACACTTCCTCATGGTACTCGTGTACACTTCCTCATGGTACTCATGTACACTTCCTCATGGTACTCATGTACACTTCCTCATGGTACTCGTGTACACTTCCTCATGGTACTCGTGTACACTTCCTCATGGTACTCATGTACACTTCCTGATGGTACTCATGTACACTTCCTCACTTATGTACACTTCCTCATGGTACTCATGTACACTTCCTGATGGTACTCATGTACACTTCCTCATGGTACTCATGTACACTTCCTCACTCATGCACACTTCCTCATGGTACTATCTTAAGATTCTTGTGTTAACCTCAGAGAGAGTAGCTACAACCTGAGCAAGACAATAACAACTTGTGAGGAAGACATCATGGATGCCACCATAACAGGTGTAGTATGAATCATAAATCTTCACGTCGTATACCCCAGTGAGGCCATGTGTTGGATCAGGTGCTACGAACATACTTGGAAATATAACGTGGATGTGGTTAATTACTACATCTTCAGAATAACTAGACATGAAGGTATTGTGTTAAGAACTAAACTAATAAACTGTAATTTGTAAAGATGACATGTAAGATTTACGGAGAAGTAAGAGACATTTAAGGTCATGGGTGACATGATTACTAAGACGATGAGATGAAGGACGATGAGTAAGATGAATGTGAGGCGTTAGTTATGACGAATAACGGACGTACATGTCCACGTGCAGGTGAGTGACACAACGGACGTACATGTCCACGTGCAGGTGAGTGACACAGATGAGCACACACGTCTTATCTACACCAGGTGGAGCCACTAGACCTACCTGGAGACTTGGTCTCGTTGGGCACGATACAACGGATGAAGTGAGGTTGTGTAGCGTTCAGGGTCCTCATCAGGTTGTTCAGCTGCTCCTGTGAACAAGTGAAGGACAAATATTGACCACACTACGGTCATAATGGAGGATATGAGCGGCGCAACACTACGGTCATAATGGAGGATATGAGCGGCGCAACACTACGGTCATAATGGAGGATATGAGCGGCGCAACACTACGGTCATAATGGAGGATATGAGCGGCGCAACACTACGGTCATAATGGAGGATATGAGCGGCGCAACACTACGGTCATAATGGAGGATATGAGCGGCGCAACACTACGGTCATAATGGAGGATATGAGCGGCGCAACACTACGGTCATAATGGAGAACATGAGCGGCGCAACACTACGGTCATAATGGAGGATATGAGCGGCGCAACACTACGGTCATAATGGAGGATATGAGCGGCGCAACACTACGGTCATAATGGAGGATATGAGCGGCGCAACACTACGGTCATAATGGAGGATATGAGCGGCGCAACACTACGGTCATAATGGAGGATATGAGCGGCGCAACACTACGGTCATAATGGAGAACATGAGCGGCGCAACACTACGGTCATAATGGAGAACATGAGCGGCGCAACACTACGGTCATAATGGAGGATATGAGCGGCGCAACACTACGGTCATAATGGAGGATATGAGCGGCGCAACACTACGGTCATAATGGAGGATATGAGCGGCGCAACACTACGGTCATAATGGAGGATATGAGCGGCGCAACACTACGGTCATAATGGAGAACATGAGCGGCGCAACACTACGGTCATAATGGAGAACATGAGCGGCGCAACACTACGGTCATAATGGAGGATATGAGCGGCGCAACACTACGGTCATAATGGAGGATATGAGCGGCGCAACACTACGGTCATAATGGAGGATATGAGCGGCGCAACACTACGGTCATAATGGAGGATATGAGCGGCGCAACACTACGGTCATAATGGAGGATATGAGCGGCGCAACACTACGGTAAGTGATGATGAAGAACGTGGCATCATGGTACCTGCCTTCATGTTCTGATGGTCACTTTTATCAAGGAAGAACAAGCAGTAATTACCGTTCGTCAACATACATACATACATACGTACGCTCACCACAACTTCCTGCTGTACGGATGTAAATGAAATGTCGAACGATGATACACAAAATGAATCAGTTACTGGATATTATTATGACACTACTGGTTACTTATAATGACGGGTTTGAATTATGTCACAAAATGTTCCACTATAATGAACAAAATATTTTTTCTAAAATATATGTACCAAAAATAGTTGTTCTTATCTAGAGTACATTTTGATGAAAAATCTATATATTGATAATCAGAAAATAATCGAAGTGCAACAGATTATTCTCACAAAAATGTATGACAGTTCATGAAGACATTTAGCCAAGTATTATTCCTTGACATATGTGTGTGTGTGTGTGTGTGTGTGTGTGTGTGTGTGTGTGTGTGTATGTATGGGGAATACTCCAGGAAAGCTGGACCAAACCCAGAGTGAGAGAACAACCACACTTGACACAACGGTTTATGTTGACAACATCTGGCAGGTCGTCGACCAGTGTTAAAGTGAACACCCAACACTACCATTTCATGATACTTTATCCTATAAACAGACAATATCTATTGTTATCCAATCATAAACAGACAATATCTATTGTTGTCCAATCATCATAAACAGACAATATCTATTGTTATCCAATCATAAACAGACAATATCTATTGTTATCCAATCATAAACAGACAATATCTATTGTTATCCAATCATAAACAGACAATATCTATTGTTATCCAATCATAAACAGACAATATCTATTGTTATCCAATCATAAACAGACAATATCTATTGTTGTCCAATCATCATAAACAGACAATATCTATTGTTATCCAATCATAAACAGACAATATCTATTGTTATCCAATCATAAACAGACAATATCTATTGTTGTCCAATCATAAACAGACAATATCTATTGTTATCCAATCATAAACAGACAATATCTATTGTTATCCAATCATAAACAGACAATATCTATTGTTATCCAATCAGCTTCAACTGGAATGATTGTATCATTGAGCTGTTATAAACAAGCTTCACTGTTGATGATGCAGCAGCTGGTGTCCGTGAGGATGTAAGATGGGATCACATACGTATGCGATACAACACATACATACCCTGTATGCAGAAGACGAGCTACAACACATACATACCCTGTATGCAGAAGACGAGCTACAACACATACATACCCTGTATGCAGAAGACGAGCTACAACACATACATACCCTGTATGCAGAAGACACAGTCGAGAAGCCACCAGATTTCTTGCCTCTGCCACCTTGAAGAACAGAATGGTCATAGCGTTACTGATGTAGTCAATAAGAACGTCTTCCTCACTATGATACATGATATATGATCAGGTTTGTGTGGAATTATACGATTCATTAGAAAGTTTCTTATAATCTTTGGGCGTACTTACAGGCTTTGATCGACAGCACCAAAGGATGACAAGGGAAACAAAAGAAAAAAATAATAGTCTTCACTTAGAAAAGACAAGTTCTCCGTGTGTCAATACTGGACAGACACCTCCGCCTGAGAGTGTACTCTGTGGAAGGAAATGACAATATATGAGCTACTTCAGACTGAAGTTTCCAAGTTCAGTACGTGTGTGTGTGTGTGTGTGTGTGTGTGTGTGTGTGTGTGTGCATATACAACCATATGAATCAACGTATCGTTAAAGTGTACCATGTGCAGCATCATGAGGAAAGTTCGAGTGTGATCGCTTACCACCTTTGCCACCATCAGCGCCGCCAGACTGACCCGGGTGGTCAGAGAAGACTTCAACAGCCAGAGCATTGCTCGCCTTCTTGAGCTGGTCGACCACAGTGTCGTTCAGAGGATCCTTGTTCTTCTCAAGCCAGCCACTCAGGTTGTAGCTCACAGTACCGGCGTAGTGGACGATGGCGAAGTGGGACTCCTGCTGACCTGGTTTCGATGGCTTGGGTTTGATGAAGACGGCAGACTTGCCAAGATGGTTGACCTTCAACTTCTCCTCGAAGGACTTATCAGTTGCCTTGGGGAACATAGACTCTTCTTCCAGGATTGAAAGAAGTCCCATTGGCTGTTTAATGGTGGTTGAAGAGACCTCATTAGAAGCGTAGGAGCAAATCAAATCACCTTACTATTTACATCATCACCAAATATATAATACTTGACTATCATGAACTTGTTCAGTAAAGTTACATTATGAGTACTCCAAAATATAATGTCAGAAAGTTACGTTTATTGATTTTCAAACTAAATGATAAAGCTTACTTACCTCGATAATCACATGTCGAACAAGATGAAAACACTGAATATTACTACCATTTTATTCGAGTAACTTCGTCTCTTATAAACTTTCATTTGACTTAAATTTTCAGTCATTTTTCAGGATATTTATGTTAGTAAACTGTGAGTCAAATATTCATAAGTTGGCCATGGAATCTTACTATGTGTCAAACATGGCTGACCAAGGACTCCACCAGGGAGAGGAGAAATGCACACGATGTTCTCATGGTGCTGCAGGTATGACGATGACATGAGGGAACAACACTCACATTTTACCTTTATAAATTGTTCAGTGTAGCAGTGAGACTCAGGCAAGGACTGTTGCCTGGCTTGAACTTTGGCTCCTGGATTTACAAGTAGGTGAAGAGCTCGGGATAGTTTGCTTGTGGTGAAACAGATGGAAGCTGTTCATTGCCACTGAGACTGCCAATGATTGAGACAAGCACTGAGTTAGACACCTGCACACCGTGGTACACATCTGCTTCCTAGGGACAGGGTGGGCAGTGTATGGAGGGCAACCTAATGAGATACTTTCATCATGTTGCATTTTCTTTTCCAGTTGATCTAGCTCGATCCAGATTAGCTTCATGGAAAGCTGGAAGTGTTTAGTGATGGTATACCTGGGGATATAAGGGGCTGAGGTGGAGGCAGAGGTGGGAACACCTGATTTATGATGCTTCTCGTCGGCGAATCATGCTCGTCCGACGACCAAGTTAGGGTTTACAGAATGAGTGAGGCATGCGGGTGTGGGGCAAGAAACAGCGCATACACATGGGGCCATAAATCCTGCAAGAAAATATGGAGGCTGCTCAAAAGTTTTTGTGGGTATGTATGCATCATGACAGGATCATGCACAAGAGGGCAAACATGTACACCATACTTCAGAATAAGAGGTAAACTATACATCACAATTAGTAAAGATGAAAGAGGAATGGTTCCAGCTGCCACAATGACTTTTATCATTATTTATTGTAAGACCGATATCATATCAATGATTATTGCTAAAAACAATATACAGAAGGCTCAGATTTCCTTAAATAATTCTACACTTGACCTTCAAAGGTGGAAAAGGAGACAGAGAGAGAGACAATAAAAGGAAGATGATAACGCAACTGTATTGTCTGTCCCAGAGAAGGTAGTTATCGTAACGATCACCCACTCCTCGTGTGACTAGCCTACACACACAAACTGTGGCATCATATGTAATACTGATTTTCAGACACTTTAATTTTCACTCGGATGGAATGCAAATGTTCAGGAATACAACTTACAATTAGGTTTATATTCTCGTTGACACATGTAACCAGTAATGTAGGAAAACCACCTCTTTCATCGTAATGGATATATGTAAATTTGCTGGAATCTTTTCATCTGTAAAGATGATGTTTATGGTCATGCTAGGACTGGAATGATGATATTCAGGCGTCTGGTGTCTTGGTCAAGCCGGGAGCCAAGTCTGGGGGGAGCTGGAGGACGCTCATGGGGCAGGGGGGAAGGGGAGGGTAATCAGGGTTGCAAGATATATATCAAACCTGGAAGGAAAGGGAAGTTAGGTTGGAGGAGATTGTTACAACTTAACTCTGGAGTCATTAAACAAAACTTAGCAAGAGATTCAGAGAAAAAAATATGGAATATATCATTGCAGTATCCACAATGATGGGGAAGATCTTTTAAACTGCAGCAGTGCTGGAAACAGAGAACATACTGGAAACGGGGGACATACTGGAAAAGGGGGACATACCGGAAAAAGGTAACATACTGGAAAAAGGGAGCATACTGGAAAAAGGGGACATACTGGAAAAAAGGGAAAATACTGGAAAAAGGGAACATATTGGAAAAAGGGGACATATTTTGACAGAAGTTGCAATCCCAAAAGAGGTTTTCAACAGATGCAAAAACTGGGTTGCTGGAGGGTTTCGTGTCTCCAGGAGGAAGGCCGGCCATATCACGTTTGTTCAAATAATTACCTTCTCGAAGAGATCGATGCAGGCCTGCAGATCCATACCGAAGTCCACGAAGGTCCAGTTGATGCCTTCCCTCTTGTACTCCTCCTGCTCCAGCACAAACATGTGATGGTTGAAGAACTGCTGCAGCTTCTCGTTACAGAAGTTGATGCAGATCTGCTCGAAGCCATTGAACTGTAGGGATTAAAAGCCTGAGATTAAGGAAGGTATAGTGTTTCACGTGAAATATATCTCTCCGAATTTGACGACTAATGCCACAAGAAAACAGGTATTGATATTAAGTTGTGATTCCAAAGAAAACAAAAACAATTCTCCGTTGATCAAAGACGCTAAAAATGTTCCATATGCATCAGGTGTAAAACCTGAACTGTATCCTTAAGAATTATGAGCAATGAGGGAGCTGGCCATGTCCACCAGTTTGCATATGCATCAGGTGTCAAACCTGAACTGTATCCTTAAGAATTATGAGCAATGAGGGAGCTGGCCATGTCCACCAGTTTGCATATGATAGGTAAAATATATTCACAAACAACGTATTACTTACGTCGAAAATTTCGAAGCCAGCAATATCGAGGACTCCAATAAATGAATGGCGTTTCAGACCAGTTTCCAGTGTGACGTTACATTTCTTCACCAGCCACTTAAACATGCGGTCAAACAACGCTTTGGACATGGCACCGATGGAGTAAGACACTTGATTCACGTTTCTTCCCTGAGTCACGAATTCGGCGCCGACCTTGATCTTTGGCTTGCAGAAGTTCTTGTACAAATCGGATCCGTCAGTCCCCAGCAGCTTGCCAGCAATTTCACCAACCTGATCAATGAAGATGGAAGGCAGATATGTCACTTATGTGAGCTCACACGTTAACAACAACTTTCATAACAAGAAGAAACGTAAGGAAATCAGAAGCGTGAGGCGTCACCCCATTTGCGACAGTCGACGTACCTCAGTGCCATCAGGTTCGGCCTGCTCCTCGCGGCCTCTTTGCTTGAACTTCATCTCACCAAGGTGCATCACGGAGGCAGTAACCTTGTACACGTTTTCTTTATCTTCCTTTGAGAATCCCAGGATATCGAAGGCTTCCTATTGGAGATGAGAATAGGAAAGCATCAGGCACTTCCTTCAAGTTTCACAACAGACATTCTCTTCCCCAAAGTTCCAGAGACGAATTTTGTCGAAAATGACTCAAAAAAATCTCTAAGGTCTGATGAATTATATCAAGATAACATTATAGAATCTATTGAGATATGAATTATAGCATCTCGGAACTACAACACTGATAATTTTTCAGATCTGTTGTTAGGTCTTGATATTCGGATAATTTCAAACCAGTTTTATCTCGTCATTAAAAGAACAGCTTCAAATGAACTTCTCAAAATAAGACCTATTGTTGAACACGGGACCTTCATACATACAGTATAATACAGGATCTACCTACACCTTCATACATTTAGTATAATACAGGATCTACCCACACCTTCATACATACAGTACAATACAGGATCTACCTACACCTTCATACATACAGCTGGTCTCTTACAGTAGCTCAGTACATACAGCTGATGAACGTATCTACAGCTTCATACATACAACTGATCAACGTATCTACAGCTTCATACATACAACTGATCAACGTATCCACAGCTTCATACACACAACTGATCAACGTATCTACAGCTTCATACATACAACTGATCAACGTATCTACAGCTTCATACATACAACTGATCATCGTATCCACAGCTTCATACATACAACTGATCAACGTATCCACAGCTTCATACATACAACTGATCAACGTATCTACAGCTTCATACATACAACTGATCAACGTATCCACAGCTTCATACACACAACTGATCAACGTATCTACAGCTTCATACATACAACTGATCAACGTATCTACAGCTTCATACATACAACTGATCATCGTATCCACAGCTTCATACATACAACTGATCAACGTATCCACAGCTTCATACATACAACTGATCAACGTATCTACAGCTTCATACATACAGATGACGACTATACTTAAAAAGCAGCTGATCACTGAACTTGCAGCTGAGCGATATACTTAGGTGAGCCCCGGAGCTACGATCTAGGTAGGTGATCACGTGACTTACATCTGTGAACTGCATTTCCTCCTTGTCGTCAATGGAAGCGACGGTGACCTTGCCCTGCGACACATAGTGGTAATCATAGATGTCGTTACTGAGGCCACACAATGCTGCGAGGGAGATTATAGAGCCATGAAGAAGACCACAAAATGGAGTTTATGTTACACGTTAAAAATTCTATGGCATTATTTTTTTTTTTTTTTTACTCAACAGTCCTCAGTGAGGAGACAAGGCTGTCACTGGATCGTGTCATTATCCTGTGTTACTTAACGTTACATTACCTCAGCAGCAGCAGCAGCCGGGTGAAATTCCACCATCTATGTGTCATTTACAAATTAGCCAAAGATGATCAGGTTGTGTGTGTTCATCATGGAAAGATCTTCATTTCTTCAGTCATCAGTAAAGTATATGAATGTGTACCAGATGGTCAACTACTTACTACCCCGAGAATACTTACGCTTGACCGATGGGACCTGGTCGGACATCAACTGGTAGAAGATGTGGTAAGATCTCTCCAGGGACTGCTGGGAGATGACACGAGCCTTCTCCAGCAGGTAGACCTCAATGTCTCCACCAGCTAACTTCCCACTCGGTTGGAAATGGATACGGATGAACTTACCCTGTGGTGGAGAACGGTGGAAGTAGTCATTCAGAGCTCATGGAGGAGAGATAGTGACATTAATACAGAATATAAATCTGAACGATTTGTTTACTTAAAAGCGCAGTGTTTACGTGTACTTACAAAGCGGGAGGAGTTGTCGTTACGGACGGTCTTGGCGTTACCGAAGGCCTCCAGTACGGGGTTGGTCTGGATGATCTGGTCCTCCAGGTTCTGTAGAAAAAGACCAGAAGGCGAAAGTTACGAAAACTTACATTGTGATAATTTTCGTGCGATCGTTCACATTCACCGAATGTCCTCATTATGACTAATTCATTATCGCTACACACATACGCACACACACACACATACACACACACACACACACACACACACATACACACACACACACACACACACACACACACACACACACACACACACATATATATATATATATATATATATATATATATATATATATATATATATATATATTTATATATATATATATACACCTTAGCCTTTGTCTTGTTATGGAGCAACCCTGACTGCCGCAATCAGGGTTCGAACCCATACGCTCGGCCACAGTAGGCTATGAATACCTCAGGTCGTCAACTGTGATCAATACACCACGTCCATATAAAAATGTCTTCACGTTACGAAACAAAAGATCTAATATTTGAAACAATTCCCCCAAACATTCTTCTTTTTGTTCAGTCTCCAACATGAGAAGGTAAGCGGAACATGTCCGCCATGTGATCATCTGATGAAATGATGGAGTATGAGACAAGAATGACTACGTAACGGTAGCCTCTTATAACCTGGCCTTTAAAGAAGGAAAGGTTACTACAGGATGAGACACACAACAAGAGAGACAACTGCACAACTTGATTCTTTGAGGACAGGAAGAGGTATCATGACGGTCAACCCTCGTGTGGCTGGTCTTAACACGGAAACTACTGGAAGTGGCGGCCAGTTGCGCTCCACGGGTGCAAGAGCCAGCGGTTGGCTGGAACACAAGAGCTTCACTTCATTGTCATTTAAGACAGTGGTTAAAACAGAGAGAAATAAATGTTTAAAATAAGTTCTTCAACTTCTTCAGGCATATATCTACCTGTTTCTTTTCTTCATTCTTCTTCTTGGTGGTGGCGCCGACGTTGGCGAAGTATGAGAGTACCTTCTTGGTGTTCTCAGTCTTGCCAGCACCTGACTCACCCCTGTCATGGGAAAAGGATATTCATTAATAAAAGACAAATATCTTGGATGAAAGTCAAGGTGGAAGTCTAGCTGGCGTTATGAGAGAAGTGAAGTACTGCACGACAATGTCTGCACGGTGACAGTTCTCCTCGTAATTACGTCAGCCTTAAAACTGCATCGCTACAACTTCTCTCATAAGTCAGGAAAGTTTACTAACACGATGCGGGGTCTACACGTCCTCTCTCTCTCTCTCTCTCTCTCTCTCTCTCTCTCTCTCTCTCTCTCTCTCTCTCTCTCTCTCTCTCTCTCTGTACAATCCAGTTTCGTGAATATGGAAGTGAACTGTACTATATGAATTCTGAAATATTTATGAGCAAACAAGGTTAAATATTGCCATGATTCTTAAATGTAAACTTTGTGTTTCTTCATGTGAACTTTAGTGATTTACTCTGAATGAAAGAAGTCATGACGGAATGACATCTAAACCAGTTTCTTCATTCATACGAGGAAAATGGTAAGTGACAAAGCAAGTGACGAAATTACTTATTGCTTACAGTCTCACTGTCATGAATTCATCTGTCTCTGATAAGAAAGTGATGAACAAACCAATGAAAGTGAGATGTAAGAGCTGGGGATCAGCGGTGAAAGTGATCTGGTCACTGTTAAAGTTAAGAAAATGATGATGAAAACACAGAGGCTGAGAATGTGATGAAAAGGACAGTGAATTTCGGCTCATGATGATCCAGGCAGTGAAAGCTTGTCGTCGACACTTCGTTAAGCCAGTGAAACTGGGAAGGTAGACTGCACAACACTGAGGCTCAGAAAGTGACCAGCAAGAATGAGAAATTGTGAACACAAAATCTTGGTTTGGACAAATTACCAACAAAATGTCCAGTTTTGAATGTTACATGAAATTAACAACGAAAACGTAACGCAGAGAATAGAAAACTTACGTGATAAGCATAGACTGGTTCTCGCCAACTGTAAAGAACAGATTATCACTATTAGAAACCATAACAATAAACAAAAGATTATCATTTACAAACGGTATCTGAAAACAGATAATTAGATTAAGCAAAACTTTGATTTACACCAAGAAACAAAAAATACAAATATTGCAACAAAAAAAAAATACTCTCACTATGTATATGTTTCAGGTATCAATATTCTTAAACAAGTTAATTATAATGGATGCGTCATGGTCGGGAACGCTAACCCCTCCATCAAGAAGGTCCATTTCCTCGCTAAGTAAAGATTTTTTCCCCGGGTCCTCTGACTCACACCTGCTGGAGAAGTGGGCGTGGTACGTACCCTGCAGCATGTCCATGTAGGCTCCGTCAGCGATGGCGAAAATGTGTGGGGGTACCTCATTACGCCTCTTGCCCTTGTAGATCTGCACCACACGGTTGGTGTAGATGGGGTAGCGCTTGTAGGGGTTCACAGCGATGCAGAAGAGACCGGAGTAGGTGTAGATGAGCTTGGAGACGTAGCGAGACTTCAGGTTATACAGGACGGAAGCATCGTTGAGGTAGGTCAAGTTGGACATGTCCTCACATTTCTCGTACTTGGGAGGGTTGACCTGCGCCACCACATCTTTCTTGAAGTTCTTTGTCTCACCCTTAGCCATAACGGTGATGAGGTCGCCCTTGGTGCCCTGGATCTCACCCTCGATATATCCCTCCTTCTCGTGTGGGATCCAGCAGGACTTCTTGGGGTCGTAAGGTTTGGTCTGGTCGATGCGCTTCTGTTCCAGCGAGACGAACAGGAACTCGGTGGGGTCGGGGTCAGGACCCGTGCTTTTGACGATATGGCCAGGCATGATGGTGTTGGGTAATCACACGCCGTCCACTTCCCACTCGCTAGCACTGTTCTGCAACTCTTCTGTAACAAAAAGAATTAATAACGTAATATGGTAATGACTCCCACAAATTACCGCTAGTCATCTGGACGAGCACTCGGGCTGGCTGAACCAGATGGGTTGGCAGTGTGCCGAGACACGTGTGATGTTACTCACGACAGTACAGACGGAGTCACATGTAAATATACTGCGGCAACTTTTCTACTGCCATACGCTTCATTACCAGACAAATGGCGTATACTACAAGGGGGTCCCACACAAACATAGTATTCCTTATAAATGAATTATGACCCATATCTCTACAAGTTAACTGAGACAATACGAACAAATGAAGCAATAATCGAGACTATCTTATAAACGATATATATATATATATATATATATATATATATATATATATATATATATATATTGGTTCTCAGTGAATGTAGGTTTGCGGCAGGGGTGTGTGATGTCTCCATGGTTGTTTAATTTGTTTATGGATGGGGTTGTAAAGGAGGTAAATGCAAGAGTCCTGGAAAGAGGGGCAAGTATGAAGTCTGTTGGGGATGAGAGAGCTTGGGAAGTGAGTCAATTGTTGTTCGCTGATGATACAGCGCTGGTGGCTGATTCATGTGAGAAACTGCAGAAGCTGGTGACTGAGTTTGGTAAAGTGTGTGGAAGAAGAAAGTTGAGAGTAAATGTGAATAAGAGCAAGGTTATTAGGTACAGTAGGGATGAGGGTCAAGTCAATTGGGAGGTGAGTTTGAATGGAGAAAAACTGGAGGAAGTGAAGTGTTTTAGATATCTGGGAGTGGATCTGTCAGCGGATGGAACCATGGAAGCGGAAGTGGATCATAGGGTGGGGGAGGGGGCGAAAATTTTGGGAGCCTTGAAAAATGTGTGGAAGTCGAGAACATTATCTCGGAAAGCAAAAATGGGTATGTTTGAGGGAATAGTGGTTCCAACAATGCTGTATGGTTGCGAGGCGTGGGCTATGGATAGAGTTGTGCGCAGGAGGATGGATGTGCTGGAAATGAGATGTTTGAGGACAATGTGTGGTGTGAGGTGGTTTGATCGAGTAAGTAACGTAAGGGTGAGAGAGATGTGTGGAAATAAAAAGAGCGTGGTCGAGAGAGCAGAAGAGGGTGTTTTGAAATGGTTTGGGCACATGGAGAGAATGAGTGAGGAGAGATTGACCAAGAGGATATATGTGTCGGAGGTGGAGGGAACGAGGAGAAGAGGGAGACCAAATTGGAGGTGGAAAGATGGAGTGAAAAAGATTTTGTGTGATCGGGGCCTGAACATGCAGGAGGGTGAAAGGAGGGCAAGAAATAGAGTGAATTGGAGTCATGTGGTATACAGGGGTTGACGTGCTGTCAGTGGATTGAAGCAAGGCATGTGAAGCGTCTGGGGTAAACCATGGAAAGCTGTGTAGGTATGTATATTTGCGTGTCTGGACGTGTGTATGTACATGTGTATGGGGGGGGGGGGGGGGGTTGGGCCATTTCTTTCGTCTGTTTCCTTGCGCTACCTCGCAAACGCGGGAGACAGCGACAAAGTATAAAAAAAAAAAAAAAAAAAAAAAAAATATATATATATATATATATATATATATATCCCTGGGGATACGGGAGAAAGAATACATCCCACGTATTCCCTGCGTGTCGTAGAAGGCGACTAAAAGGGGAGGGAGCGGGGGGCTGGAAATCCTCCCCTCTCTCTTTTTTTTTTTTAAATTTCCAAAAGAAGGAACAGAGGGGGCCAGGTGAGGATATTCCAAAAAAGTCCCAGTCCTCTGTTCTTAACGCTACCTCGCTATCGCGGGAAATGGCGAATAGTATGAAAAAAAAAAAAAATATATATATATATCCCTGGGGATAGGGGAGAAAGAATACTTCCCACGTATTCCCTGCGTGTCGTAGAAGGCGACTAAAAGGGGAGGGAGCGGGTGGCTGGAAATCCTCCCCTCTCGGTTTTTTTTTTTTTTTTATTTTCCAAAAGATGGAACAGAGAAGGGGGCCAGGTGAGGATTTTCCCTCTAAGGCCCAGTCCTCTGAGCTTAACGCTACCTCGCAAACGCGGGATATGGCGAATAGTATGAAAAAAAAAAAAAAAAAAAAAAAAAAAAAAAATATATATATATATATATATATATATATATATATATATATATATATATATATATATATATATATAACCTAGCCTAGGCCAGGTGTCATATCATCGGCCAAAACCCAAGAGGAGGATGAACGGCTAGGATGACTGTGGACCGACTGCCACAAACAGGAGTCGAACCTCTGCACTCAATCCTGGGCGGGCCGTAAGTGCGGCATCTTGTAAATTGTTTAACATCTTAATTAATCGTTCGTAAGCGAGACAGCCACATGAGGTATGCAGATGGGGAGGACATGTGGACCTTTTGACTCACGAAACTTAATTGTTAAATATCGGGGCCGCCCTAAGGTTGGAGTGGAACCATTTGGCCCGATCTTTCTGCCACAGATGGGACCGTGAAAGCCACCGCTGCAGAGTGCACTACCTACCTACCTATGATGATATTTTACCATCAAGTCAGAGTGCAATACACTGGGGACTTCTGCCCCAGGGACACTCCTTGTGGCCCTAGGTTATCTTGTGCCACCAGCCTCCATCTTGTGTTGTGTAGATGGTTGACAGACAAGATTGTAAAGCTGGTGTGGAAGTTGTGGTTGAGTCTGAATCACGCTGAACTATGAAACAAAATGTTTGAGGAGGATCTCAGGTCAAGGTTAGGTCTGGCTCATTCCCAAGAAGGAAGATTTTCTGCAAGTCAAATCTCGGTAGTCTTAGATTCTGAGAATGAAATTCTAAAGTAATCAAACAAAACCTAATATTACCCAAGGAAATAATTCCATTTAGAAAATTACCTTGACGTGGAAAGTTACAGGAAAAAATGTAATCATGGTTCACGATTGCTAATATTCTCGTGTTCACTTCAGCATAAACCAAAATGCTAATACCAAACAACAGTTTGTTAAGCTTAAATATGATTCTTGACCAATGAGATCATGAACATGATTCCCATCACATAAGATGAGGTTCAGCTTCAGCCAGACTTTAATGTCACTAAGTTTCAGTCCACATAATGAATCTTTTCATCCCCAAACCATTTCTTTATGAAACTCCGAGCTGAGACAACGAACCAAAGACCAATTTTGCAGATCCCATCTCTCATATATTTTCTCACTCCACCATTATTTCCTTACTGAACAACAGAGATAATTCTGTATGAAAACCATTCCATTATGATCGATCCAGATTCTGACTGAAAAAAATCAAGGAAGTTAAAGAAAAAATGAAAAAGAAGATGAAAGATTATACCGAGATAAGATAAAGGTTCCATGTATGATGTAAAGATTATACCGAGATAAGATAAAGGTTCCATGTATAATGTATTCTGGGGAAATAAGTCTACGAGGTGTGGAGCAGCTGTTGCTCAGATTTAATGAGGTTGATATCAAGACCAGCTGCTCTGCTGGCACGGAGAATGTACAATGATTCTGGCCATCAGTCAAGACGTATGAGTCATGACGGTAAAACACCACATCTAAAATGACTTAATAAGAAAGTTTATTCATCATTAATGAAGAATTTCCTTTTAAAGCAACAAATTATGAAGATCTCCCAAAGTTCACAACGAGACGTGTATTGTGTGCCGGGGTGGTTGATGATGATGTCTGGCTGTGTCAAAACTATCAATCGACATCAAATGTCACAAAAAAGGTTATCTTTGGTTTTCAACTACTTGTACGTATATCCACAGAGGCACACAAGCTGGAAGAGGTTTGAATCGATATTACTTACTAGAGACGAGCCAGCACTGACAAGAGCAGACACCGTCGTGATCACCTGATGGAGGGCACCTGAGGGGTGGTGGGTGGCAGCAGCTCCTCATATACCAATCCACCGTGGCAGGGGGAGGCAGGGGGTTAGGCCAGCAGGAATGTCCAATAATAGTTCAGCTTGACAGGTATGGGTGCCGGCAAGTCATCTGCTCAACCCAAAGCTCGAGTTACAAGCAGATGTTGATCTTGGACTGATCAAGGAAGCAAGAAAATCGAACGTGTCGAACTTTATGTGCATTAAAGCATTGACAACCGATGACGTAGAGGAATGATACGACAGAGAGCACCTCGCCTAGCCAGCCACTGTGACGTGTGCTCTACCTGGGCCTCAAGTGTTTCGTTTACGCGAAGCTTAAGCCAAATATAGACTGCCACTTGTACTGATGACCTGGCCATCATGCTTAACATGATCACTTGTATCTTATACATCAATAATGCGAGTACATGTCAGGCCTGAAGAATATATTGGTAACAAGTTATAATAAATATCCTGAGATTATACTGGGAATTTCTATAAATCAAGCTTAGATGTTGCCTATTCTGAAAACATATTCAAGCTAAGTTATACACAGGAATAAAACAATGATTAATATTATTTCGATAATTTTTCCATTATGAATATATATACAAATCCTAAACTGTAAATACTGAAGCCAGCAGGGTCGAGCGAGGAGCTGACCAGCATACATTATGAATCCATCTCCCATATTCTTCCACATTTCACCTACCAAGACTTACATTCTTCACTTCATCTTCTTCACCATAGAAACTCAATGTTCATTAAGTTCAGTCACTGTTTGCATACAACCTTGGGCTGAAAACTGTATAGCAGATAAGATTATGATCAACTATAAGAAACATGTTGACCCCAGCAGACATGTACGAAACGTCTTCATCATGAAGCAGTACTTACTGTTCTCCCGTTTTCGCCCGTCCCCTCTGACACAAATCATATGAAGAGAAAAAAGGTAATGAGGGATACAGAATGAGGTAAACGAGGCAAGTCACAAGGTAATAAGGGATACAGAATGAGTTAAACGAGGCAAGTCACAAGGTAATGAGGGATACAGAATGAGTTAAACGAGCCAAGTCACAAGGTAATGAGGGATACAGAATGAGTTAAACGAGCCAAGTCACAAGGTAATGAGGGATACAGAATGAGTTAAACGAGGCAAGTCACAAGGTAATGAGGGATACAGAATGAGTTAAACGAGGCAAGTCACAAGGCGTGGCAGAAGGTGCCTCATTAATGTGGCAGGCGTACGTCGCGCTTAACGCCACGCCTCGCACACATAACTGGGCCACTGTTGCCTGCACTCAGGTGATGACTCGTGTGGTGACGGTGGACAGCCTGCTCAAGATAATTAGACATAAACCATTCTAGATAATCAGCAACGGACTGTGTGGTGGCCGAGACCCGCGCTCTGTGTTCAGGTCACGTTGGGTGTGCCACATTGTGTGTGACCTTGTACTTCACGGAGGGAACATTGCTGGAGAGAGACGCTTGTGACTATCGATCATTCTTGGTTGTAGGTAACAGTGGTTGTTTCTTGGTTGTAGGTAACAGTGGTTGTTTCTTGGTTGTAGGTAACAGTGGTTGTTTCTTGGATCCAAATGGATTCGTCAGGTGAAAGTGTATTGTGAGAGCGGGTGAGCGACGTACCGTACACATGATACTGGATAAGAGACGTGGTCATATGGCTTGAGTTAAGACAGTATTAGTCATGTTATATCATCTATAACGTAGACTGGTCTCTTGAATCACGACAACTGGTCAAGAAACATGTTATACCAAGCGTGACACACACACACACACACACACACACACACACATAACCTCACAAACATGACCTCCCAACACCTGCCCAGCAGTGCCACAAACATGTCATTAAGGGACATATTGTAGTGAGGTCAGAGGAAGTATTAGCCGCTCAAGACAGGTTTACGAGCCTTGCTTCGTGTGTGGAAGATCTTCATGTTATCTTAACTCCTCCATCATGAAACTGTGAGTTTGTGTCTTCATCCAGTATGACAAAGAGCTTCGTGAAGACACTATGGTCTAGTGGTGTCTTCATCCAGTATCACAAAGAGCTTCGTGAAGACACTATGGTCTAGTGGTGTCTTCATCCAGTATCACAAAGAGCTTCGTGAAGACACTATGGTCTAGTGGTGTCTTCATCCAGTGTCACAAAGAGCTTCGTGAAGACACTATGGTCTAGTGGTGTCTTCATCCAGTATCACAAAGAGCTTCGTGAAGACACTATGGTCAAGTGGTGTCTTCATCCAGTATCACAAAGAGCTTCGTGAAGACACTATGGTCTAGTGGTGTCTTCATCCAGTGTCACAAAGAGCTTCGTGAAGACACTATGGTCTAGTGGTGTCTTCATCCAGTATCACAAAGAGCTTCGTGAAGACACTATGGTCTAGTGGTGTCTTCATCCAGTATCACAAAGAGCTTCGTGAAGACACTATGGTCTAGTGGTGTCTTCATCCAGTATCACAAAGAGCTTCGTGAAGACACTATGGTCTAGTGGTGTCTTCATCCAGTATGACAAAGAGCTTCGTGAAGACACTATGGTCTAGTGGTGTCTTCATCCAGTGACAGTTTAGCTACAACTACACAACATTCAACATCTTGCAGCTTCCTTGATGCTTCACACGCAACACTGTACCTTCTGCCTTGTTATTTCTGTCATGGTGATTACTGGAGATAAGTTAGGTTACATGATGTATGACCCGGATATCCTGCCCGCCACACATAATGTATCACCAACACATACATACATAAACCAATTACCTAATAGGGAATCTAGTGAACTACAACGTGGTTAACTGACAAAGGATGTTCGTTCTAGCCAACAAAATAAACAAATAATTGTCATATTTTTCAAGAATCGATTATTTCCTCCTGAATATGATCAGTTGTACCTCATACATCCCTAACCCATACAAGTCCCAACCAACTCATAAATTTCCTCATACTTGATACCCACAGCAGCTTTGTACAACATCAAAACATGGCGTATCATCTGTCTCATCTCTTGTGTTACATAACTGGGCTAACACAGCGAGGCGGCTCACGCTCTGTCGCTGTTGTCAAACACATCTTTCTTTGTTGCTTGATAATCCGACACCACACTACACACCTCTGCCAACACCACACATCGTGATGACTCTTACCACAACACACCTCTGCCAACACCACACTACACGATGACTCTTACCACAACACATCTCTGCCAACACCACACTACACGATGACTCTTACCACAACACATCTCTGCCAACACCACACTACACGATGACTCTTACCACAACACATCTCTGCCAACACCACACTACACGCTGACTCTTACCACAACACATCTCTACCAACACCACAAGCTCTGACAGCCTTATATCAAGACACAAGGGTTCGACTACCCTCTCCTTACACCCCCATCTTGTACAGCCGTCCCAATACCCCAGGCCTCCACAACCCTCTCCCAACATTCCCGACCTGGAGAACTTCAGCCAACATTCCTGGTGTATCACGACGCCTCCCATCCCAACATTAATTTATAATGGCGACCTCTCACCCCGGAAACAAGAACCTTATAATAAAGAATTGTTTCTCTGTCAGTCTAACCAAATTTTTTATTTTCTTTATCAAGTCTACAGATGTTACAGAATGCTGACCAAAGTTACAATGTTCATGACATTTAACAAGGCGCTAGGTACGTTACAGTCATGAACACGTCACAAAGCGTTCAACACATGTCACAGATGTTGAACACACACACACACACACACACACACACACACACACACACACACACACACACACACACACACACAGGACCTCCGGACAAAGTTATTTTCGACCTGTGCTCAATGTGTGTCGACCCCAGGAGGATCTAGTGTACATGCCCAGTGTTGTGATAACCTAAATATATAACACAGATCGATCTACTTCCATGTTGGCTTCATTACTTGTCACACTTGCATGACTTCACTGAAAACCAATGGATGACTGATGAAGATTTATTGCATCGTCTTCAATGATGGTTTACATAAGTTCAGCAACTATGGACGTCAAGGAAAGTTGGCTATAATTTCTGGATTAAGATATCAAACTTCCAGCATCGCGGAACCTTCCCTGTAGCGAGTGAGTTACTGAAGAAAACAAGCGATTAACCATCTCATTCTTGGCTTGTCTCATGCTATCAGGTTAAAGTGACCAGGACCTCCAGTTATATCTACTTTGATTCCATTTAAAGTTTACATCTTGAGGTTGTGTGTCAGTATGATGTTACCCACACCTACCTCGTCGTGGGGCTGGATGTGGCACATGAGCTGTATCCTCAACCCTTCATTCCTGGCGTCCGACTCATACTATGTACCTTCCCCCATGGTTCCTGCTCCATGTACTCCATAATCTCCCACGACAGTTGGGACAAGATCATCCTGCTACTCTGATCACTCCCAACCTACCTACCTCTCGTCTACCCACAACCTTCATCTCCCCACAACCTTCATCTCTCCAACCCCACCACATTTCCTTTCCCTCCTCCATCAACGAAGTTTTAAAATCTATGTTGCTAAGTTCCCGAAGGCCGCGACCTTTAAGCTAATATTGTACCGTCACTTGGGTATATCTATGTTTATTTACTCCCTCCATTCATTTAGCCATAAAGGTGTCAAGGAAGCAGTGAACACCTGATGTAAACCCAGCGTCTTCATACAAACTGGCATGAGTCACCAGTGACTACCACATCTCATGTTTATTGCCAGAGATGAGAGCGTCTGTCAACACACAAGTGTTTGTGTTAATGGCTTGGCCCACCCACCCACCCACCCACCCACTCACTAGATGATGCAGCTGGAGTTGAGGATCATGAATGTTGAACCAACACATTATTATCAATATAGCTACGTAGGAGAGTGGTGGTACCAGGTCATTAGCTACGTAGGAGAGTGGTGGTACCAGGTCATTAGCTACGTAGGAGAGTGGTGGTACCAGGTCATTAGCTACGTAGGACAGTGGTGGTACCAGGTCATTAGCTACGTAGGAGAGTGGTGGTACCAGGTCATTAGCTACGTAGGACAGTGGTGGTACCAGGTCATTTCCACCTCTAATCATGTGTGGGTGTGACATGAACTCTCCCGTCCAGTCGAATGTTGGAATGGATAAGTATCATGATGTACAACCTCACCACAAAGAAGGGGAAAAAAGATACTCTCTCTCTCTCTCTCTCTCTCTCTCTCTCTCTCTCTCTCTCTCTCTCTCTCTCTCTCTCTCTCTCTCTCTCTCTCTCTCTCTCTCTAACAGTGATGAGTCTGATGAAGGTAGAGATCCATATCATTATTATAAAAAGGCTTGTCATCACCGACATAATTCCTGGTTTTTGCCATCTTCCCTCATGGTCCTCGAGCACCAACCATAAATCAACGTAATTGCGAGTGAGAGCCACACGTGACGTCGTGTGGGCTGATCGTCTATGTCTATCCTTCTGTCAATGTCACACAACAACCATCCTTCACCCACTCAACTAAGACGGAAATCTTCAAATTTTACTGGTTACTTTAAAAGCAGATTTTGTGTCAGTCGCACAAGTTCGATGACGAGATGTTTCTAGTATAGAGACATTCTAAACTGTTGGTTGAACATTTATCCCATCTAGAAATGGCCGAGAACGACCATCACAACCATCACTTCATTCCTTCCTTCAGATGTGGCTAACTGTGGCAATGGCACCAACGAAAACAGTAAACCCTCTCTCTCTCTCTCTCTCTCTCTCTCTCTCTCTCTCTCTCTCTCTCTCTCTCTCTCTCTCTCTCTCTCTCAAAGCAACTCTGCAATTAAGATGCATAATTAGTAGATCAGATGCCATGCCTGCAAACATACTAGAAAGACACTAGACGAAAATGCATGTATGTCTGGTGTGTGTGTGTGTGTGTGTGTGTGTGTGTGAGAGAGAGAGAGAGAGAGAGAGAGAGAGAGAGAGAGAGAGAGAGAGAGAGAGAGAGAGAGAGAGAGAGAGAGAGAACGATGGGGATTAAATGTGAAGACTTTACAACGTATGTGATTGTAAGAGTATGTTCAGTTGGTTGTTTGGTTGTATAGTAGGTGTCGCACAAACCTAATAATATTGTATACTTCCCACTTCTCAAAATGTGGCTGGGAATTATGATCATTAATGTAATTATGATCATTTATATAACTTGAACGTTTCTTTTTCTCTCTCACTAAAAGTGTCTGTCCTTCCGTAAGTGTGTGACGTTGAAGTTATTGTAGTTCTTGTATGTCTCGCTCGGACGTAGTGCAGTATAGAGGTTAGGTTAGGTGAGTCTGTGGTGCTGTTTGTGAGGCTAAACGTCCTGTCTAAGATGTCACCTTCGACGACGAGGCTGTATTGTTATCATCATCACCGTCGTCGAAGACTTTCCTGTCCTCAAGGAGCCCACCTTAACCTGCTCCTATGTGGAGCGCAGCCTCGTGAGTCCAGGAGCCCCATACAAGAAGTTGTGAAGTTACTTGATAATGATCGACATGTTCCAGTATGATGGTTCGTGGGTGTTTGTGTGTGTGTGTGTGTGTGTGTGTGTGTGTGTGTGTGTGTGTGTGTGTGTGTGTGTGTGTGTGTGGCTGGTGTAGTGTACAGAACACTCGTCTGCTGGTGACTGTCGTGTGTCTGCTGCCTTCCAACACCAGGCCCTCCCCAGCACTCGTGTCTGCCACCTTCCTTCATTACATCATCTGTGCCAACATCAAGCCCTACTGTGTCTTTGGTCCCCACGTGAAGTGTTGTCAGTGACTTGAGCCTCTGACACAAAACGAACAAAATTAATGATGTACAGACTTTGCTCAACACCTGCATGGATCACCCACCACCAGCCTCACCTGTTGTACCATCATCATCACTTCTACCGCCAGGACATGACGTTGGCCAGTCAGATGAGAACTTTACCTTCACATATTTGTCTGTTATCCTTCCTAGTGATCGTATATTTCTTGTATCTTGCCCTGTCCTCACTACTGTCTGCCCACCCCAACCATCTTCCTCCCCGCAGTCGACGCCATCTGCCCAATCCTGCCCCTTGCCCACCTTCTCTCTGCCCTCTCCTGCCCACCCCTGGCGTGGCCCCAAGGCTTTCGGGAGGGGAAGGAGGGCGGCGGAGCAACACTATTCTGGTGTTGGCAGCGGGAGCCACGCCGGCCACAAGGAGGGCCCGGTTTACAATTACACTTAATACTGCCAAGGAATGTCGCCGCCGCTCCTCTTACCCCAGAGAACCTCTACACGCTCGCAGCCAGACCTGTAGACGATAGGACCCCTCCTGCCAGACCTGTAGACGATAGGACCCCCTCCTGCCAGACCTGTAGACGATAGGACCCCATCCTGCCAGACCTGTAGACGATAGGACCCTCTCCTGCCAGACCTGTAGACGATAGGACCCCTCCTGCCAGACCTGTAGACGATAGGACCCCTCCTGCCAGACCTGTAGACGATAGGACCCCCTCCTGCCAGACCTGTAGACGATAGGACCTCTCCTGCCAGACCTGTAGACGATAGGACCTCTCCTGCCAGACCTGTAGACGATAGGACCCCCTCCTGCCAGACCTGTAGACGATAGGACCCCCTCCTGCCAGACCTGTAGACGATAGGACCTCTCCTGCCAGACCTGTAGACGATAGGACCCCTCCTGCCAGACCTGTAGACGATAGGACCTCTCCTGCCAGACCTGTAGACGATAGGACCCCCTCCTGCCAGACCTGTAGACGATAGGACCTCTCCTGCCAGACCTGTAGACGATAGGACCCCCTCCTGCCAGACCTGTAGACGATAGGACCCCTCCTGCCAGACCTGTAGACGATAGGACCTCTCCTGCCAGACCTGTAGACGATAGGACCTCTCCTGCCAGACCTGTAGACGATAGGACCCCCTCCTGCCAGACCTGTAGACGATAGGACCCCTCCTGCCAGACCTGTAGACGATAGGACCTCTCCTGCCAGACCTGT